>NW_010112709.1:9973-44403 GCF_000699245.1 Pterocles gutturalis | reverse complement strand
TTCCCCATCCCTGGGAGGGGGAAGGGTGAATGATGGGCAAGTGGTTGTTGTCATGTTTTGCTGCTAGCTAGAGTAAAACTACAACATTATCATTTTGAGCTGAGACCCACTTTCAGCTTAACTCAGTCAACCAAGTAGGAACCCAGCTATGCACAGAGGTACTCCTTAGATATTTTTGCAGGTGTTTCAGATGTGTTCTACGCCATTACTAATTATTTCTGCCATGCTCTCCAAGTAGGGTAAACTGTTTTGACTCCAGGGTGTTTTTGCTCTGTGACAGACTGAAAGATGTTCACTTTTCCTAGTTTCAAGTACGTGCATAAAATCACTAAATATTGTACTGCTTTAGTCTTGTTCTGCTTGACCAAGAGAGCACTGTGGAGAAGAAAAAATACAAAGATTCAGACTAGAAAATTAGAACACATAGCTCTCTTTGTATCATGAAGTCTCTGAGTCTCTGTGGCTAATAACATTGGTACTAGATACAGCTCACTTGCTCAGAGGGAATAAGGAATACTTTCATTCAAGCAGTCAGCTGAATCAGACTGCAGCTTTAGGGGAAAGAGAACTGCAAGCTTGGCTTTAAAGCAGCTTCATTTTCCAATAAGCTTGGAAATGCCTTGTTCTAAAATACCTTTAATTAATCAATATATGGATATGAAAATTAACTCTGAAGATTTATAATATAAATCTTTAGTTTATCTTTGGTTTTGCTTTGTTTTTATTTTTGTTGGCTCTGATGGTCAATGTGGAATAATGTCTGGCTTAACAACATTCAAGATATTGTGAGTTTGCACGTGAGAACCTTACTTCAAAAACACTATTCTTTTTTCTCTAGAAACTGTGTGAGCTTTTTTTCAGTTCAAGATTCTGAAGTTTCTAAATGATTAGCGCTGAACCTTTCATCTTCAAACCATATCAAGCTACAGGTTTCTTAGGATTCTCAGCTCATGCTCAAACTCAAGAAGCATTGGGATACTCTCTGGTTTCATTGACCGGTGTTTTATAAACCGTAAAGATGAATTATTCCCTATTCCTCTCACAAATCTTGAATAGCTATGAACTTTAGGAATTCTCTCTCCTTCACTCTCTGCTTGTACCATACTTGTGTTGACTGTTAACCTGACCTGGCCTCTCATAAACCTGAAATAATTTGGATTCCTTGAACTTCCTTTGACCTGCCTGTCATAGGAGCCTGGAAGACAACACACTCACTAGAGTTTTTGATATGATGGTAGTTTTTATGGAGAAGGTGACATTTACCAACTCACCTTGGTTGCCAGGATTCACCTTAGGAAAAAGCTAAAGCATGTCAGTAGTGACTTGCTATATTTCTGCCCCAGAAAAAATCACAAAAATTAAATTTCTCATAATGAAGGTATGAGTAAAAGGATATTTTACAGTGCAAATATATCATCTATATTATTTCAATTTTTTTTTCAGTTTCTATTTTTCAAATATCAAATAAATGTCTTTTTTTTAATTTCATAATTATTCAGCATTTAATCTGAGTTTATTTAAAATATATTTTTTCTTAATTTGTCCTTTTTTTTAAAGCCCCAAATGCAGTAGATTGAAAATTATGGCTTACACTGAATCAAATAATTTGAAAACAATTATATCCACCATCTTAAAATATCCCATCTTCAGTCACAGGTGTTCCCTCTGTGCAGAAAGGTTTTACTGTGGTTTTTTTTTTTTTTTTGAGGCGTGGGTACTGTGTTTCTAGATGACTGCAGATTAATTTGTCAGCCAGAGAAACTATCTGCAACATTCACCAGAGAACAACAGATAAAGTCTTTTTTTCTTTCGGTTGTTTCTTTATTCTTCTGGAGTCCATCCCTACCATCTTCTATCCATTTTCCTATATATGACTTAGGAAATTTTGAAAAGAACGCATGCAAGTTCTTTTGGAGCACATATGTTCCCTTTGCTATCAAGCCTTTATTTTCCTCTTAAGGAAATTTTTGCAATGGCCCCCACAGTGAGTTGTTCTGGATATGCCAGTACTTGTGCTCAGGTCAATATGAGACTGTAACATCACGAATTTTTGATTCATTAACTGTCTAGCAAGATGCTTTTCAGCAGTGTTAAATAGAAAGAACCATTACAGGGAAGTAGTTTCTAACAACCACAGACTCCTTGCTATATAAATAGTACTGAAAAACTCATTGAAGGTTTATTATTTGAAAGGAGGGTTTATTTTGTGGTGTGGAGGAGAGGTAAGCAATAGTTCTTCTCTGAGAACTCAATTTTCAAAATTTTTTTTTTTCAGTATAGAACCTAGATGAATGACCAGGGTTTATTTTGTGGTGTGGAGGAGAGGTGAGCAGTAGTTCTTCTCTGAGAACTCAATTTTAAAAATTTTCTTTTCAGTATAGAACCTAGATGAATGATGTGCCTATGGTCTCTGCCTTTCTGATTTTCTTAGCATGTACTTACCCACTCAAGTCTAAGAAAATTCATTCTTCTCAATTACTTTAGCTGGACAGTTTTTATTTGGCTTTCTTCACTACAAGGAAGTATTTTCAATTAGTGTTTCGTAGTTTGCCTATCACTTGGTCTTAACTTTCATTCTAGGGATATTTGAGGTGGGATCTCCAGTCTGCTTGAATACTTGGTAGCTGTTGATCAAATATATACTTTATTTCTTATTTGTTATTTACTTCTCAGATCTGAGAAACACACGTTTTTCTTAATTAGATTCAATATGTGTCCTCCCTCTCCTTTTTGTATTTCTGCAGGAAATTTTACCATTATATTTCTTACTGAAGTATTTTATTTTTCCAGACCTTACCTGCTCTTACTATTCTTTCTCTCAAATGAGCTGTTTTTGCACTGTGTAATGTATGTGCATTCATCTGCCAAATACTAGTAAAATATATTATCTCAAATTGTCTACATTCTTCTCAATCGTGTTAGCTTCTCTTATGGGTCAGATATGAGTTACATGGTTTTATATATATATATATATAAATGTGTACATACACATACACATGTGAAATGAAGTACATCATTGGGTGAAACAAACCATTTCACTGAGGTTTAACACAGCATATAATAGTGCCTTTTTTTTAGAAATCCAGAAGACAAGCAATCAAGTCACTTTTTTAAAGGTATTGTTGTTTTCTAAGGAATAAATGATATATATAATTTTTTGAACATGAGGACTGTGTTTTTCTTTAGTTCTACTTTCTTCATTGACTTCCCTTGTGACTATTGTCTCTTGATGTTGTTTATCCATGTTTATGTCTCAAACAATGGGCAGAGCATTTCCTAAAGAAGAAGCTCCACCAGGAGTCCTTGGGCAGAGCACTCGGACAGAACATTTCTAACGAAGAGGCGCCACCATGTCTACGAACAGCTCGGGCAAAGCACGGTGGAAGAAAAGTTCTTTTGTGAACGGACATTAGCAAGCTATTAGTGTTCTGGGTGACGACACACCTGCTGAGGTGGGGCATGTGTGCTGGGGGCTGGAGTCCCCTCCCCACTGGAAAACCATCTCTACCCCCCCAAGCTAACCTGGATGCAGGGCTGTTGCACCCCCAAAGGTCAACCCCGAAGGTGACCTGGATGTTGGGCACCCCACGAGGGGCTGTCCAGGACTGGATGGAACCGAACTGTATAAAAGGTGAATCCTGAACTGTACTCCCCACTGACCCGTCACCATCCCACACAAGGAGTTTCTGCCTGAAACAAAGATTTCTGCCTGAAGAGAAGACACATGCTGGAACGAGGGATTGGTGATGTTCTCCGTGTCTCTGTGTTTGCATTAATGGATAAGTGATGTCTGGTGATAACTGATAAGTGTGATTTGGTGCTTGACTTTGAGAAGTTGATTAGTGATGTTTTTGCAGTTGCTGAGGTAAATAAAATTGAGTTGTTTTCATCCTCGAGTCATTGTCTGACTCCACCTAGCCAGTGCTCCATTTCGGGGAATCACAAAAAACCTCACTCTACTGTCCACTGTTAGTGGGGCCAGAAAAAAGGAAACACTTTTTTTTTGCATAATTATTGAGGCTTATGCCCACCATACGTGTAAAAAATTCACCTCAAGACAGAATGGAAGTTTTGTTCTTTAGTTAGTTGCCTAACTACTGTAATTCATGTGTGTCCCACTATAGTTAACTGCTTCTTGAGTTTAGGACACTTACATGCAATCTGCTATTTTGATGGTAATGCAAATTCTCCAGCAACTACTGAGTGTTCTAGCTGTGTTATATCGACCACTTCAACATCAAAAGTTTCTAATAATCCAGACTGAAAAATAGTTTGCATGTTGGTTTGAAATATTTATCAGCCCTCCAAATTAATAGAGGGACAAATTTAACTCATATTCTAGGCACTATGACTAAGGAAGTTCAGAAGAAAACAGTATCAAGTAACTACCAAAGAAAATAAATATTTATTTGGGTCAGTAAGCATTTGGTTTCTAATCAACAGTGACATGCATTTCTGGATGCTTTTCCACAATTAAAGTTTTTTGCTTTAAAAAAGACGTTGCACTTTGCAAAGGGGACTGTTGCTAGGATCTCGGAATTAACCAAATGCAACTAGCAGTCATGAAAGTCATATAAAAGAGGTTCTATTAGCACTTAGCACAAGGTGAATAAAGGATAATCAGATAGTCCCAGCCCACATAAAACAGAAGAAGAAAAAAATGAGAAAAGTCACTTTTCACTGTAATGTTGTTGACAAACAATAAGTATTCTTTTGTAGTGTGAATAACAGAGTGGAAAAATAATTGGAGTTTTAACTCTGACATGTACAGTCAGTCTACAACAATTTTGAAACTAAAAATTGACACTCCTCAAAATTGTTGTTTTTTGCTATAAATCATCTTACAGCTGTATGTATTTGTGTTACATATTCACAGTGTTTCTGTCATCAGGAAGGAAAAGAGCTTTTACAGAAATGATTATTGAGTTCCATCCTAGTAATGTTGTCCTGTTTGATTTTAATTTTTGTTTAGTAAACTGGCAATAGTTCCATCCTAGTAATGTTGTCCTGTTTGCTTTTAATTTTTGTTTAGTAAACTAGCAAATTTTAATGGCTAAATCCATAATGGAGTGTCTGAGCAATTAAGTGTGTCGTTGTTGCGTTCATTTTCTTGTATTTTTGTCTCTATTCTAATTAGTGATGCAGTAAATTCAAAAATTACAGATTTGACTGCTCACCTGCCTTTTCATACTTTGTAGTTTCTGTGGTTGTTATTTGGTGTACAATTTTAAATTAAGTTTATTTGGAAAGATTCTTTGAGAAATACTGTTGGACCACATTGCAGTGAGCATGAAGAACAAAGATGATTAATGTAGTTATGCTGAAGGCTTCATAGACAACTGAAAATTGAGACTGTAACTGCAGGCTTTGATTAGACAGTGTATTTTCTTCTGGCTATATGGGTGAACTAGTTTGCTGACTTTTTTGTATTGTGGATTGTTCAGTGTTTTTAATGAAATACGGCAGCATCCCACCTGGCATGCCTTTACTGCAGCATTGTCCCTGATAGAATGTTAAACCATTTCGGCATTTGCCATTGTTTTGCGTGTTGGTAGTTAGAATTCAAGGGAAATATTAAGCTGGACCATTCTGGACAGCCGTTAGGGAATACAGTAATTTAAATACTAGAGAATTGTAATGTATGTTCTTCCAAGGTTTTAAACTGTTGGGTTCCCAGACCATTATCAATTCTCAATGTTTATCATCACATTATATTTTAGAATACTTTAACTGACAAACTGACACCAGGAAGATGATAAGACCAGAATTACAGCATGTGTACATAGCAGTCATAGAAGTATTCTTTCATAAATTTGTCCAGTCACCTCCTAAACCCATGGAGTTGTTACTACAACAAACTGCAGTAAGGTGTTCTACAGCTTCTTTATTTCTGTGCAATGACCTACTGTTTTGGAACTGCCCTTTCAACTTTAATTTCATGCATTTCCCCATGTCCTTCTACTGGGAGAACATAACAAACCGTAAATCCACAGTCATTGTCCCTATGCCACTTATTACCCTATAAAACTTCCATATTTTTTCCTTACTGATTTTTTTTTTCTATACTGAAAATACCTTTTTCGATATCCCTTACACAGAAGCCTTGACTACCCTTATATATCTTTGCATTTTTTTTTTCTTATTCTGTTATTTCTTTTGAGTCAGAGAGCTCCGAACTGCACACAAAATTTTAGAAGTGTCTGTGAAGGACATAGGCAGTAGCATAATTTTTTTTGTTCCTTTCTCAGTAAATTTGGGGTATTTCTACTGTAAGTAAGATTCTTCTCAGTCACATCTGAAATTTTCAAGTCAAGTTTGCTGATAATGCAACTGATGTCAAGTACATTGATTTCACTACCAGAGTGAAACCACATCTAATTTTGCATTTAAAAAAATAGGAAAGATGAATGCTAAAAGGAAGCAAAACGCCAGAGAGATTTCTTGAATAAGTTTAGCATTCATACTTCACTAATCTCCACAATTTTACTTTATCAGTAACCTAGAAGAGTTACTAGTGGGGACATACAATATGTAGAGCAAATATTTTATTTTAAAATAATCAAAGATTATGATGTTCGCAAGTGTAGTTTGATGGGCATTTATGATACTTAAAATAAACAATTATGAATATTGAACAAGGGAGTATTTTTTTATTATTTTGCAGGTTTGTCTGTTCCTGGCCTTTATGTCACCTATGTCATGTTCTGCAAGCTTTACGTCTATCATGACTAAAGGACTGACATGTATTCAGGTGCAAAATGTTTTTTTTTTCTAAGTGTTAGTTAAAGGACTCAAAGGGAGTCTAAACTAAAAAGAGTTATGTGTACATTTAGCTTTTATCATGCACATAGTAAATAAGTCCTTAAAATGTATTTTTCCTCACAAATTGCCAAGCACTGTTAAGCCTATTTTGCAACTAGGGAATGAAACTCCAGGATTATGTAGGTTGTCAGATATCTGCACAAGCTCTTTAGGCTTATTCACCTGTCAACCTCCATTGGATATGGAGGTATACTAGCACAAAGACAGATAGATATAGCTAGAAAGATATGTATATATATATAGGTATATAAATAAATGACAGATTTTTATTTTAAATCTGAAGGACAGGTAAAACAAATCATTCTGTCTGTAGTGTATGATGTACAGGTTATTGTGTTTCTGTGGACATATATGTAGTAACATTCTCTGATAGGCATTGTCCTTGTGGCTTCATAATTTGATTTTTTTAAAGCAAAAACATTGTTCTTTGTGACATTTATTTTCTTTGTGTGTGTGTGGACTGTGGATAATATTAGCAAACAAGAGAGGGAACATAGTATGGTCAATAGTCAGCTGCCATGCAAGTTCTTTTCTTATCAATCCATCTCAGTCATTATATTTAATGAGATTTAATTTGAAGAGGAATAAATGAGGTTTTATTTAAATTAAAAACAAATGAGATTAATGTTGTCACAGCATTGTGAGATAGTAAGAGAACAGAGCATGACAGATTCTGAGTAGATCAAAAGTGAAAATATCTTCTCAGTCAAAACATTCTTTTGTATTTTCTGCTTCTTGTGTTGTTGATGGAGGTTGCTCTTCATTATCCAGCAGTAAGGAGATTATGAAGTTAAGTACTCTGGTCATATATTTTATTTACATGATCAAAGAACAGGACTTGCTCTGTCTTATTTACTTACTGCACTATGAGAACAAAAATTCCTTGGTAACAGTAATGGACAGTAGGATGAAGACGGAATTTTAAGTCAAAAAGAAGTGTCTTTGTTGGTTTGATAATGTTTCTCCTCTCTTTTACTCATCCCATAGATCCTGAAAATATTAAGTAAATTCAGGTGTCACTCAAACTTGTGCTCTTTCATGCCCTTTGCTTTTTCCCAAAACTAACCTATGCATGTACTAGTCTTTGTAACTTCTATTTTTTTTAAAATACACAGCAAATGCACACTTTGTATTCAAAGATTATGTCAAACTGCTATTTTCTGTAAGAGATATCTCATTCCTCTCCATCTGAAAACCTACTTTTCTTTAGTAGTAAAAAACAACCTCTGTCTGCTTCAAAGCCAAATTGCTCCCCTTCCTGGTCTTTAGGATTTGTATTATGTATGCATAAAAAGTCCAGAAAGGAACAGTATTTTGATGGTTTCAAGCAATAGTTTGGCTACTTATGCTCTGCTATCTTGGTTTTGCTTTCTCACATCTGAATATGCCAGTCTTCAAACACAAGGGGATGTCTTACTTTTCTCAACCTTACCCATGGGATCAAAGGAAGAAAGATTAGTTGAAAGTCACCAAAATCTAAGGAATAATCAAATAGCCTTGTGGTCCTACATTTGAGAGAGATTAGGGTGCTCCCAATATCAATGAATAACCAATAAATATATTCATATTAATGAAGTCAGAATTACAAATTATGTTTATACAAATGAACTTAATTATAAATGAGACATTCTTATTCTCAATATTTGTCTTTTTAAAAAAAAAAAAAAATTACTGCATGAACCGACTGACTTTTTTTACTGCTGTTCCACTCTTCTGAAATATCTCTGCCACCTTTCTTCACAGTTCCCGGGTATTTAGAGGAATGTAATTGGAAAGGAGTTCCGTTCCAGAACGTTTCTGACCTTTGTGATTCCTGCCTATCTGAATGCTTGAATGCAGTATTCAGCTGTTCACCAGACCCTAAATGACACCAGTATGGTATTTCTTTCTTGTCCCATCACACATCACTGGTGGCTGCTGCTTTGATACAGAGAGGGTATGTTTGGAATTGCACATTTTTCTGTTACATAGGCTGGCTAACACAATGACTTATATTTATTGTTCACTGTTTAAACACTGTAAGAAAGTTTGTAATGAAATAGACACCCTGGTGTACAAATGTGATTAGAAGAGATATGACATCTGTAAAGAGAGGTCATATTTTTAATAGAGCTGGCGATGTAGTTAGAAAAAGCAACCAAGCTTTTAGATGAATTGTCTTTTCTCTACATCTGACAAAGTTACAGTGAATTTCAAGGTGTAAAAAGAATGTGATAGTTTCTCTTAGTGTAAAAATGGGTGAATATTTATATTCCTAATGATGCTTTCCCAAATCTGTTAGTCCCTGTCTTGCACACTGCTTTTTATCCGTTTCCCTCCCTGTTTTCTGAAATATCCACAGTAATGCTAGAAGAGTTATCTCTCTGTCTTTGAAGGATAATTAATATTCACATAATATTATTAATACTATAATTTTATATTTCACTGATACTGACTTTAGAATTTGCCCTCATGTGAAGTGGTTTTAAAAAATTTCAGCACAGGATACTTTGTGGGGTTGAAAAGATTGTGCTTTACTCATTTCTCCCCCCGGCATACCTAACATAATAACTATTTTAATCTGGGTCAAAATTTGCCTGTGAATTAGGCCTGAAGTCCTTTCTTTAATGATATAGAGGAAAAATGCACAGATGTTGCTGCATTTTGCAATGGAAATATTTCCTTTCTCTACCCATTAGAGTGAATTTAATTTACAGTTGAGCCAGAACTTGATACATATGCCTTCAGTACCTGCATACATTACCTTCCTCATATCATAAAGCTGCATTGCATCATTTCAGGAAAAACCACCCTAGAGGGTGATAATATAGTGAGTGCTTCTTAGTATCAGCTATTCATTTTCTGTCTGATTCAGAGTACAACTTTCTGAGCACTATTTTCAGGATGGCATAACTGTAGGAGTCTAATAAAAATAAACATACTCAGAGTATATATGTATTTTACTGCAGTTTAGTGTACTAAAGAGAAAAGAGTATGTTTTATCACAGTTTAGTGTACTAAAGAGATAGCTAACCTGAACTACTGTAACTCATGTCAGAAAAGACTGCAGCAAGCACTCTCTCATCAGAATCTATATGGTGGAGTGGTACAGCTGCAGATTCACCTCCCCAGAATACCAGCAAAGAACAGCAGTGTATCGCAATACACAGAAGAGTTTCAGAGGAAGTCCTGGGGCATTTACACTCTGTATCAGGCCATTAAGGCTGAGAGAGAGAACCAGTTCATAAGAACGTAAATCTTTTGTCAGACAGAATTCTGTAACAAAATTTGTAACATGTATGTAGGAATACAGGTGCTTCACTCTCTTCCCAATCAAGTGACCAACCATTAGAACACACCAAATGGCAGATTATGCTTTTATCCTGCGTTACGTGCATCGGACGTAGCTGGCAGACAAACAGCTCAGAAAAAAACCACTGCTGAAATGTATCCTTTCTTTAATCTTGCCACTGTATGTCAAGATCGTCATCAAAAGGGGGCAAGACTAAATTTCCAAAATATCATATTCTTTCTTCTGTGCTCAAAAGAGAGCTTTCAAAATATCTGCACTGACACAGAAATAAGTAAGTTCTGAAACCTTTATTTGTGTTTCATAATTTTTCTTTGCTCTCTTGTATTCTCTCTTCTTTCATTTTCTTCCTCCCTCTTTTGTCCCCTTTTGCTTAGTAAATAAATAAATAAAGATATTAAAAAAAAAAAAAAGAAAGAGCTCATGTGAGAAAAATTAAATAGTTAGAAAAGAAAACAAATCTTGAACATAAAACTAAGGGTAAAAATATAATTTGTGAAACTTTATAATAAAGTGGAAAATTTACTGAAATACAGTTTACAATTTTTCCTCTAAAGTGCTAAAGTTTTTTGGTTTTTCTTATTCACATGAATTAAAAGCTTTATTTATGCTTCCTAATCAAGTCTATTGCCTCTTTTTCTGAAGAGAAGATGGGGAATTGCAAAAGCTAAAGTTTGCTTACTTTTTTTGTACACAAAAGTAGTCAGTTTCTTTTTTTGCTTCCTGTCCTCTTCAATAACAGAATCATAACTGATAACTTCTCATGGTTTATTTATATTTGCCAGCTTGGTTTGGTTTCTGTTTCTCCAGACAGCTGTGCTAGCAAACGATTTGCTGTCTTAAATATTCTTTATTTCCACTTAGT
The DNA here is from genome assembly GCF_000699245.1 of Pterocles gutturalis. NCBI lineage: Eukaryota > Metazoa > Chordata > Aves > Pterocliformes > Pteroclidae > Pterocles > Pterocles gutturalis. The sequence continues at coordinate 33,427 of NW_010112709.1, read as the reverse complement.
ATTCTTTCCATTTCCACTTTTCCATTCTTTCCATACCTTAATGTGCAATACCTTCTTGACCATGAATTTGCACATGAGTTATTACACTGCAGTGCAGAGATACAGTATAATCTTGAGCAGATTCATTCTAAGTAGCCAAGATACTATTTAATAAAGCTAAGTTAGTTCAATGAAACTATAGTCTCATAAGCTTCATGAGAAGCCTTACAAACCTGCATAAGATCTTAGCTGCTGCTGGCTGGCTGTAGAAATTTTTTTTTTTAAAGTATCAGATTTTTTTGCAGCTGTGTTTTGATGCTCAGTGTATGAGGCCTGTCTGCATTTACAGCTATAGAAAATGAGATGGATAGATAAAGTTATTTCAAAAACCTGCAGAGAACTCAGTCACATTGCTTTTTGCACTGTTGACATATCCAAACTGCAATTTTGTCAGGCAGGTAAGGCTGAGACTGCTTACTTGAAGGGATACTTACAGGAGAAATAAAACCTTCTGAGACTGTACATTCTGGATTCATCCTAGATTGACGCGTTTGACTATTTTCTTTGCAGAAGATAAAATAAGCATTCTCAATCCACAAACATTTCTTAAGTGTATCCCTTTATATAGTGAGAATGGGAAAAGAAAGCTATAGAGAAAAGGAAGAGAGAGAAATGGAGACAGAAATTCTTGTTTTAGTTTAGTTAAGATATTTATAAATTATTTTCCACTGTGATATTCATCTAAGTCTGCTCAGAATATTTATGATAATATCCTCGTTGTGAAACTATCTGTGGTTTTGATGCCAAAAAAAGAAACACATAAATCTACTAGAATGTACTGACATGTCTTCTAGATCCAGTTGTATTTTGCATTGTCCCAAGTGTCAAATTTCTTCATTGTCACACTCAAAACTTTGTAGAATAATCCAGTTATATTTTTTTCCTGGAGCCTTTTTTTTTTTTTCCCCTTCAATTCTATAATTTTAGCATTATTATTTATATAGCAAACAATGTTAGTAGAATATGAACTCCATCATCTAAACTAATAGAACAGATCAAGTGCTGGAGTAAGTGTTCCTATTCAGGTTTTCCATCATGAATTTTAGGGAAATTAGTTCTTTGTACCTTTAATCTGGTCTAATGAGATTGGCAACTGTTGAAATTTGTATTGGCAAATTGTAATACCACCATGCAAGGGTTAGGCTGATAGTACTGTTAAATGACAGTGATACCAATTAATCTTCAGATGAATATGTACTCACTTGAAGTGAAGAAGCTAACTCACTACTCATTTCTGAGCCATTCAGCACTCTGTTTACAGTCCCTTGTTTCTTTTTGAAGCCACTAGTGAGGTGGGTGCCCGTCTCTTCTCCCAAGTAACAAGTGATAGAACAAGAAGAAATGGCCTCAAATTGTGCCAGGGGAGATTTAGATTAGATATTAGGAAAAATTTCTTCACTGAAAAGGTTGTCAAGCACCGGAACAGGCTGCCCAGGGAAGTGGTCGAGTCACCGTCTCTGGAGGTCTTTAAAAGATGTGTAGATGTGGCACTGAGGCACATGGCTTATTGATGGTCTTTGCAGTGTTGGGTTTAAGGTTGGACTTGATGATCCTAAAGATCTTTTCCAACCTAAATGGTTCTATGATTCTATGACTAAATGTCAAGATTAAATACAGGTATATTATGTCAAATGGTAAACCCTAAGGCTCTTTGGACTTCTATCTGTTGAACTGACATTCATTTTTTAGTAGCTAGACAACGTCTTTAATCCAGCAAATCTACATTTCTGTTGCTCAGCGCTACATATTTGTATGCAGAGGTGTGTGGTTCATATCAAACAATTAAGTGATTTAATGTTAGCTTCTTTACTGCCACTGAGGTTGGATTTCTGATTTGATATCCTCAAAGCTGTCAGGTTGAGTTCCTCTGACAGCTTAAGTTTAATATTCAGACGTTTATTGCTTTTTATTGCAACCATTGAAATGACAGTATTTTACAGTAAAATATGTATATTCTATTTCATATACTCATTAATGAATTTACAGTAGTTCGTCATGATTTCTGCAGAAAGGTCTCTAGATGATACAACTATGCCTCTAATGAAAAAGGTTCTAATGATGATAAGAATATGGCAAACTTACGGTAAAATACAGCAGTGATGCAGAAAATGGTATTTTTTCATAATATTTTTTGTGTTGGTCAATGACATGTAGTCAGTGTGGCAGGAAATGTCTATAACACAGCTCTGCAAAGCATCAGAGGAAGCACCCTGTGACAAGAATTCTTTGTGGTCAGACCTGGGAGGGCAGACAAGACATCATGTCATTCCTGATCCTTCTTTAGTCCATAGAAAGCCTATCATTCTTCTTGGTGTCATAAATTTTACAGTTTACCTTCTGCACATGAACTACGACAGCTCCATAGCCATTAAACTAGTTAGTCCTGAGCTAGTTGTTACGACTATCTGTATAAAACTCTGGTTGTACCATTAAAAGATAAGGAAAAGCAAAAGAGAGGAAAAAATTACCGTTATGTCTAAACGAAACCCATATAAAGCAATAGCCAGGTCAATACAAGTTCAGAAATAGTAAACCTAACAATCCTCAAGCTGAGGCCTTGCAAACTCAATATAAAACCTCAAGGCTGCTGTTACCAATGGCAGTACTGTAGTGTGGGGTAAAGGGCTGCATGGAAGAATGAAATATCTCACTCACTCTCCACCTACCCTTCTGCCAGAGAAAATCCTGCACCTTCATCATCACTGTAAAAATGCCTACATAGGTTTATTTATTTATTTGATCAAGAGGAGACTGCTCTTTGTTATTATTAGTGATTCTTGCAAAGCATCATGGGCTTTCTAAAACCAAAGGAGAATTTATCTTGGCAATCCTACTCTTTATCAGAGCTGCAAGCCAATGTTCATATGATTTAGCCTCCAGACTTCATAGGTTTGGGTCTTTACACCTTAATGTGAATTGATCTAAAGCAGCTATGAGTCTTTTTTAATTGAATTTAATGAGGTCCATACTAAGCAGTAAGCAGGGTGTCAGTCAGGTCCAGGTTTGATGAAGCTCTGCTCAGTACTAATTATGTAAGTTTTCCCATTAGAGGTTATCAGGAAAAAAATCTCTATAGATGAGCAAAAAGTTCTTTGAAGAAAGTTTATTAGCTGGTGCAAACTAAGAAAGCTCCAGAATAGATCCATGACTTGCAATACAGTTTTATTATTGACTTCATTTTGTCTTCTTCATATGTTTGACAACAAATTCTCAACAGTTTTTAGCAATTTATATTAATGTTAGAATATCTCTAGGATAATTCTGAAAAAAAGGTGTCAGCAAAATAAACACAATGGAATGGAACTGAATTTCCCAGAAGTTTTTTTTTTTTTTCTTTTAAGTGAAGAAACGTTGTAAAATACTGATGGATAATCTGATATGCAATACATGGTATATGGGAATTACAGAGCCAGAACCATTTTATTCTGAGTCATCTATCTCACAAAAAAATGAAGCTGTCACAAATGCACATACTTTATAACACCAAATAACTTTCAAGATTTAGTTACCAGTTCTTCTTCAGGCCAAAATTCTTGTCAGGAAGTAGTTCTTGGCAGAAACATGAAGGGGAAGATTTTTTTTTTTCTTCCTGAGGATTTTTATAAAAGATTTGCTGACATTTGTAACCTAAAAAAAAAAAATCCGTAGGTAGACTAAGTCTTGCATTTTTTTCATCCCAATTAGACCTAACTAGGTAAAATCCTTTGTAAATCTGAATCTAGCAGCTCTCACAGTTCCTCTGGTTCACGGGTGATTATTCTGACATGTAATCTCATCTTCTGCATCTGCCAGTTTGGCGATCCTTCCTTCAAACTGTAAATACCCTGTCTGTTCTAAAATGTTTTGCTGAACTCATGTAAGTCGGAGTTGGTATTGGAGAGGACAACAAAACATTGTACAATGAAAACTGTTACTGTAAAGGCTTTCTAAATAGAGGAAATCCCCAAATAAGCCATCAGAGCAGGATTTTTTGCCTCCATATTAAAATTTCCTTTCATGTGGTTAGTTTACATGAAGTGGCTACCTAGGGATATTCTTTACAATTAGTTGACATGTTGTTTATGTTCTTGCTGCTACCGTGTACATATAATGATCTGAAATCAGACGAAAGAAGTTTTATCCCCCCCCAGTACCTGAGAGACTGCAAACCCCCTCCAAGTTTGCCATTTAAATCCCAACTGTGCTGTTGCCTTTAGCTGTGCAAGAAAGCAAGACAGCACATTTTGTAGATTAAACCAGTAAACTAGAAAACATAAAAGAAACAAATCTCATAATTGTGGTTTTCAATTAAAGAAAGGAGGATCAAAGCACACATTCTGCTTGAAATTGCACAGCTGCTATCTACACAAAATGAGAAAAAAACCCCTTCTCCAGCTAGCCATAATTTTTGGGGTGGGGGAAGGAGGAGGGAGAGCTCAAACCCTGCAGTAGGACAGATTGCTTATGCTTCTCACGTCCCAATCAGTAATACAGAAATATTGAGTAATAAATTCCCTGCCTCTCCTGATCTGAGAAGCTCCCACCATCTGTGAAAGACAATTTGTAACAGCTTTAGTATTTAGATTCAGTAAACAGACAATCACAAGCATTGTGCCAAACATGCCTACATTTGGAGAAAAAACATAAAGCAAAAGCATGAGTAACACCACGACCCTTGTATTGCAAAATTATCTGGAGACCAAAACAGTTTCGATTGCAGAGGTTTTCTTTTTTTTTTTTTCTTCTTTCCCAGTCAGCAAGGAGTGCTGGAGTCTGTATGCTATTCAGCTACATCTGTGGGCTGTGTATGTAGGCCTCATCCTAATGTGTTGAATTATTATTGATGGCTGAGGCAGTTCTGCTCTGCTGGTGAACCAATAATGTCAAGGCAGTACCTGCAAGATTAATTATAGGAGAGAATGGGCTCTGGTTTCCAGGGACTGAGACATTAATAGAGACTGAGCATTAGTTTCAGGGGATTCTACAGACAGCTGAACAAATGCCTCAGACAATGTTATACATGCTAAATCCTAGCACCTACCTCTTAACTGTACTGAAAAAAAAAGTTTAAAACAATTGTGTTTAAACTGGGAGAAACAGAAGGCTCTGTAAACCACATGAGAAGGAAAGAAAACAATACTGAGGTTGCTAAAGCAAGTTAGACTCCATAAACGTATGTGAGTATATTTCCCTCTGCAATGCATTGAAGAGAAAGGAGACAGTAACTAATGTCTGCAGCATTTACAGAAAAAAAACCTGCTTTTTGGTGACTGACAGTACCTAGATTTTCAAAATACATATGATGTTCTACAAATGGAAATACAAATTGGATCAAAAAGCAGAATATTTTATGCTGTTTCTCTTGCACCACTGCAGTGGAAATTTGTACTGCATGAAGCATTTTAATTGTAGAGAACTGAGAATATGCAGTGGATGAAGCTGCAGCCATAGCAACAGCTACATAAATTTTCAGGCAGTGACAAGGCACACGGTACAAAATTTATGCAGTATAACTCCTACACTGGCTTCAAAAAAAGAAAAGAAAAAAAGAGAAGAGGATATTGGACGTGGGGAATGTGGAGAAGAGGGTGTTCAATACTGTTTATTACAAAGTAATTGTGCCTTCCACCTTATTACAACCCTGGGCTTCCTGCATTTTGCTTGTGTGATCAGAGGTGCAGCTGAGAGCAGCTGTAACTCTCTATCTTGTCTTTTAGCTTTGGCAGGTGATACCCCTCTTTCTCTCTTTTGTTATCTCCTAGGTCTAATAGTTTTGAAGAGCCTTGGGAATTTTGAGGCCAAATTTTCAATATATTGTCCAATTACTTACCCTTTGTGCCTTTTTCTAGTTGTGCAATACTTTTGACAAAATAATCTCAAAATGAATAAAACTCAGAGGCTGGTGTGGCTCAACACACCAAAGTAGAGGCTTATGAAACTGATCTCAAAAGGCAATGAAAAAACTTCACACTTGGCTGATTTTCCAGTTTCACAATTGCTAAGTGCAACACTGCTTTTCTTCACACTTGAAACAGCAGCAGGAGAACCATTAAGCAAGGGACTTGAGGTTGAAAGATCCACAGTAGAAGGATACATTCAAACTTCCACCTGTACTTTGTGTCCTTAACTTCTGGGTGATTTTTTCACAATGTCCTGTGAAACTCCACCACCATATTTTCATTGTCTACAGATACAGAACAGGAGACCCCGAGGAACTTTGCACATCTTAGACTATCTGGGAGCTTCACAAGCCTGAACAGAAGTGAAAATGAAGCTGACAAAAGGGATTCAAATCCTGCTCTGAAATGAAATAGTGAGGCTCCCAAACATGTTTTTACTCCATGCAGGAAACTATAGCAATCTTCAAAATATGCTTTCAAAACCAAACCATGCTAAAATATGTAATTTCAGATGGAACACACCAATTTTTTTTTTTTTTTGGTCTGTGTTTTAGTCACTGTGTCCATGACAAACCATAGGGATGTTGTTCTGAAACAGATGCAACTTCACAAAGCCTTACCATTATGACAAAGTGGAGAATCCCAGTGAAATTATATTTATCTGGAAAGAATATGACCAACTTGAATAGCAAACCTGCTTTCTGCCTCATAAGTTCAATTCATTTTGGCCAAGAGTGATTTAGTCCGTACTGAACAAATAAAAGTACAAAATCTACATCCAGCACCTGAGTGTGGGCAGTCATCTCCTGCTACGTTGTTCCTAGGTGAGTTGTGGGAAGGAATGAAGACCTGAAGCTAAATCTTGATGAGCTGAACTACTGAAAAAGACAGTTTGGAATTGTTCAGTTTGTCACTGTATCTTTTCTATGCTGATTTTGATTCAAACTGCTCAGCAGTCACAAAAATAATGCTCAATTTCCTGTCATATGCCATAAAGAAGTCGCAAGATGTTAGAAGTGTGACTGACAGTAGAATACGTTATTATGTTTGTTACCATCCTGAAGATGATCTCTTGCAAGAATGATTACTTAGCTAAAATGTCACAGTATTCCAAACCATACTGGAAGAAAGTGAGATGTCATGGCTTCACGGTGTCTTTACAAAACAGTAGTTTGTGGAGGTGTAAAGAAACATTACGAAACTCTGTTACATGACAGCATCATTCTTTTTGAAGTTCTCTTTGATCTTGTAGTCAAAGGCTGTCATATTTTTGCCCAACCATCAGCTGGCATTTTTCTTACTTATGATCTGAGTTTTGTAAGGAAAGGCACGCTGCATGCAAAAGTCCAGGCCTGGTTATTTTATTTTTTTCCAAACACTAAAAATAGGAAATAAAAAGTCTTAAATGATATAAAAACATTATCTTAATTTTGTGAAGGTATTCAGAGGTATTTGAACTGGAATAAGTTTATAGCCATTATAATATCTAAGCTCCCACAAAGAGAAAACAACGTTTCTCAAAGAATCTAAACTCAAAGGGAAGACATGCGCATTCAGTCCAGAGCAAATCACAGGTAGGGTGGGCTGTTTTAAAGCAATTAGGCCTTTTAACAATCAAATTTAACATACTGAAGATTTTCCCCAAGTAGTAGAGTATATAACTGAATGCTGCTGACATGCAAAATCACCAGAACTTATCAAGAAACATTTATGTCAAAACTCCAGAGCAAAAACTCCAACCATTTATAATATCATTTTTTGAAGCCACTGAATTTTTATTACCTTACTGTGACCAAACTCTCAGAGAACTGCTTCTCTCCCTTACAGTGGAAAATAAGTGGTACAAAAGTATCAGACACATCTTTGATCAGTTGGTAGGCATTTGGGAACTGTCTAGATACTTTCTCCTGAGGTGTGGAAGGTGTTATGCAGGTGTTATTACCTGATCAGCTTCAATTTGCACTGCAGTGCAGTGCATCATGCTAAAATGATATCCTGTCTGAGTTTTCATCCATCCAAATGCTACTGTATCCTGAAGCTCAGTTCAGAAGGTAAGCAGCATGTGAACAACATTAGCCAAGGTAACTTATGCAGAGAAGCAGTAAACTAAGGATGTAAGGAATTGCAGAACAGAATAGTCATTCCTAAATAAGAACATTCATTAAACTAAGAATGAATTACTTAGTACAGTAGACACTATTGGCAGCTCATCAGGACTGAAACTAGAAGCTCTGTAAAAAATACATATGTGATAAAGGAAAGAAAAAATTTGACAGAAAAGCAGTGATTCTTCCTTTGTGTAGCTATTAAAATTGGACTTGTTTGTGTTATTCCCATAGCTAGACTTTCTACAAACCCATTTTGTGTGTTATTTTCTATCAATGCTCATAAATCAACTCTTCGATCAGGAAAATAACAAAGAAGAAGAGTTACAGCTTATTGAATAATTATGCTAGTGATAGAAGCCAATTATGGCTTTCTTTTCCAAAAATTAGTGTTATTATTATATTTCAAGTAATAAAGAATAGCATTACTTTTTACAGAGTTTGTAACTCACCATCTTGGTTACTGTCTTACTATTAAAATAAGAAAAAATAAGAAAGCTTTGTAACAGCACTTCCTTAAGGAAAAAGGGAAAAATGGTGTTGAAGCTTTCTTTTGTGTATTCATATTCTGATCTTTTTTTTTGAGGTGTTTGACAATCCTAAGATAAGCTTCTGTTGAATACAAACACTTTGTGTATAAGCACACTCTAAATTATCTATGTACCTAATTTTTTGTACTTTTGAAAAGCCAGTTTTGTTTTTTTAAATATGTTGAATGTAAAATGCAATGCACAAATTCATTGGAAAATTCCAGGTCAGCTCTTCCTTTAAGCATTTGTTAAGATTTCCTATAATTTCTGACCAAAAAAAATTTTGCATTCAAAACTAGGTTTGAAGTGTCTTTTAAGTGTTTAGTGAATAACAATTAATGTAGTTTCTTTGCCTAAACACTGATACTGACACCTACTTTTCTTCCTGTGCTGCATGGAAAAGCTATTGAAGTCAAGAATTTAAAAGTGATTCCTATTTTTTTTCTGAACATTAACTTAGTGAAGTGCAATACATTAAGTTATTTGAATCCATGATCAAAAGAAAAGTATTTTCCTAAGACAAAGTAAATTTCTGGCAAAAGATGTAGTAGAAATTTACAGCACAAAAAACATTAACAGAATAAAATAGCTTTTAATCTCTACCCGTTTTTCGTTCCCTCAGAGAATAATTAGTCCCACCAACACAACTGGCACACCAGCTATTATCCTGTGTCCCAGCTTCTGACTAGATATTTGCTGCTTTTTAATTGATGATAAGAGCAAATTATTTCTCTTGTGTGTGTTTTTTTTTAAAGAATGCATTGGTGTGCAAGTTTTTACACGAATGTTTAGTGGGGAGCTCAGTGAGTGATTTCACAGCTTTATAAATGTATTCGTAAGATTCAGGTCATGAAAATGAAGTGAATTTGGAAGTTTTTTTGTCTATACTTGCAGTAGTCAAGTGCTATAACTCAAGGTAGGTTAATCTAGGTAAGCAGGAAGCTGTCCACTAAATAAAAGTGAAATACCTACCTTCAGTAACACATGACTAGTGCTCCAAATCCTGTGTTTATGGCTGTGCTCCATGGAGCACAGTGCCAGTATTTTAGCCCAGACGGCTGTAGACATGAAAGGTGCCTGCAGTCCTTGAAAAAGCCGGTTGTAGCAGGAGGTGACTGTGTATCTCACTGTGTGTTGGGGGGGGAAGGCAAGGCAAGGTAAGGCAAGGTAAGGGACTAGGATTGTTTTCCCTCACCATCCTGTTTTCTAGTAATGCTGTTTTTTTTCTGAAAGCCATGTACACAGCATTGATGGGAGTCAGACACAGAGGACAAGTAAGTGTGTGCAGGAAACGAGGCAACGGCTGTCCATTATCTGTATCAGGAACGTGTTCAGTTTTAGTATTTTGAGCCGGGAAGGGAGATGGTACCTGGAGGAATACCTCTGACTCTTACACAAGACTGAATTAATGTTGTCGTTATCCTTGGGGTGATGAAATTCAGTTTTGCTTATCTCACTTAGAGGCTTTGACCAGTCTATGCTACAATTTCGACAAAAAGGAAGGATTTTGTTTTGTTTTGTTTTGTTTTTTTGTTTAGAAATGCCCTTCTGTGACACAGGAGTCCTAGATTCTTCCTCTAGCTCCAGGTAAAGCTTTTCATGAAGTCATAAATAATTCAGCACGTTTACAGGTTTAGAAATTATCTATGTCTTGATCTGGATATGCCAAAATCGAGGCAATAAGACGTACAATAAGGAACAGTAAGATACCAGAGCAATCCAGGAGAGAAACTAAATGTTTTGATGCCATTTGCACTGCAAAACTATTTGAGAAAAAAAATCAGAAATTATGTTTTATTTCCTTTTAAAATGGAAACAGATTTGAGGAAATATGAGACCTTCTAATGTATTTTCTGATTTTACAAAGGATACTTTTATTGCAAATATTTTATTTGAGTTGGTCTCATAGAAGTACAGATGACTCTGAAACTGCCTTCTCAAGGAATTTCTTTCCTTGCAATTTCCTGTTTCTAAACCAAATGAGACTGAATTTTAAGATTTTACAAAAGGTGCTGTCTTCTAAATATATTTAATTCAGAAATTAATGATCTGTTTTATCCGAGTACTTCTTTTAGCAATTCACATCTCTTCTCATAGCAGGTCGTACGACTGCAAAAGTGCCTTCTCATGAAATTTCTCTTCCTGCAGAATTTCTTATTTCTGGGCCAAATGAGACTAAAAAAAATAATGATTTTTGATTTGCTCCTCCAAGCAATCAAAAATTTTGTAGTTAACGTGTCACCAGTCACACCAGGTTATCTCATAACTGTGATGAATATGTTCTTTGTGTTCATTTCTCTCTTCAGAACAGTCAGTGAATCTTAGATCTTTAAATAGTAGAGGGATGTGCATGGTAGAATAGTGCATGGTAGAATAGATAGTGCATCAAATTCAAATATCTGAAATGAAGAAATCAATCACAATCCATTTTTTAAAATATAGATCAAACTAATTTTCAATTAAAATAATAAAATTTACAGCTGTTTGACAACATCAAGCTCATATACAAATAAGGAAGTATGACTACTTTCAGTAGCAGAAACAAACACATTTTGTGGTCTTAATATTAGGTACTTTGATATAAACATCAGGGAACAGATTCTCAGCTAATATAAACTGCCATAATTATGCTAGGAAGTTATGACATGTTACACCATTTGAGAATCTGCTTTGAATGTCATACTCGTTTGCATCTAATTTCAGATACTACTTTTTTTTAAAACAAAGATTTTTAGATAACTACAAATTAAAAAAAATATTTTTTGAGCTTTACAAAGACAACTTTTGAAACCTACTCTGGTGTACAGAGTATATGCTACCAATCATGTCAACAGTTTATTTTCTTTGATTCCACACTGTAGCTCTAGGCATCTGCTATAGCAGATAGAAGTAGCTTTTGATAGCTCACTAAAGCTATCATAGCACCGAAGGACTTGAAAAAAGAGCTAACAGATTTTGTAAAAACAAAAAGAGGGGAGGAAAGTAATAGAAAAAAGAAACACAAAGCTGGCTTGCGCTAAAACAAAACACAAAGCTATATCTGCAACACTGTCTTCAGTAGTGATATACACAGATGTATATTGTCCAGTACTCTTAATATTGTCGTATGGAGTAGTGCATAGTGGCAGAGAATGCTAGAATCAATTGCTAATTGGAATGATAAGACCAGTTTACCAGCATCTTCCTGTCTTTCCAAAATAAGCTTTGCTATTACTGCATATAAAGTCAGTATCGTCAAAACAGCTGTAAATTCTGCTAATGTAATGGGAAATTATTTTGATCCAATTTAGAAAATGGGATTGTGATTGATTTATTTTGTTAAGTATCTGAATTTGATATACTGTCCATAGTACCAGGCTCTGACTCCCCTCGCTATTTAAAGAACCTAGTTCCATAACATTCATTGCTCTAAAGAGAGAAACAATTGAAAAGCACTCATCTGTCATACTTACAGTGCAACTTTGTCTGATCTGCTGACATGATAACCACAAAATCTGTGTGTTTTCAGAGGAGTTCTATAAGACACGTTTCAACTGTAAAAGATGATGAGGACAAAAGGGCAGAACAAAACCCAATAGATTAACACGTTATTGTGAAAACAATGGGTTAGATCTGGAACTTCCACACGGCCCAGAGAGAGGAGAGGTGGGAACGGTAGGACTTTCCTTCCACTGATCCATATCCATGTATCTACCAAAGGCTGAACCGAACTGATGTTTTCTGTCAGTGATTTCATGTACACTCTGCTTTTGCTTGTTGCGCGTGGTCCAGCAAGCAGCAGGGAACCAGCTTGTTCAGTCTGCTTTGAAGTCGACGATAAGATTCACATTTTTTTACTGGGAACATGCTTTGGTGAGAAGTAGATCATGTTTAAGAAACTTTCTCTCAAAATTTGTGTTTACATGAAAAAGAGTCACAATTCTGTAGGTCATAAGAATTCCATTTGCCAACAGATTTGTGTTTAAAAGATTACGCTAATGTAAATTGCAACACTGAACTCCACAAAAAAATACTGCTTTGCAACTGACACAGACAGATGTGAAGGGACTCCAGATTGTCTGTTCCAGAGGCTCTGCAAACTACAGTTAAAAACCAAGCAGTTGGAAGTAGCTCTGCTCAAATATCTTGCCATTATTTTTTAGAGGGGGGTGGGGATGGAATGATTCTGAACAGCTTCTCAGTACAGCTATCCCTACTGTCAGTATTACTTGAGCCACCACTGTGATAACTTGAACTACCACCACCACTGCATGATTCACTATTCTGTTTGATCCTAGGAAACCCTGATGCTGTGCTGTGACTTCAAAGCTGCTGCTGTAGCTCTGTGTGTGGAAGGTTATAATTTACTGTATCTAACATAAAAGTACTGAAAGTTATTAACCCTTCTATGACAGACTAAGTTTCTATTCTTGGAACTACATCGTGAATCAATGTGTTTTTAAGCTCCTAAATAAGCCCAGTATACACTGTCCCTGACTTCAGTCTCTCATTTTGGTATTCATTATTGGAGGTTTAATTTTGGCATGAGACTGATCTGTTTTCTAGAGTTTCCAAGCTAGTACTTCCTGACCATACATTAACCACAAACAGCAAGACTCATACCACCACTACCCAAACTCTAAATATCCCTTTGAAACACTTTCTCATTTGCAACTCTTCTCACTAAGACTTCAAGAGTAAAAAGCATTTCTAAAAATAGTCCCTTAAAAAAACCCACACATACAAAGAAATATAAAAAACCTATATGAAAGTATGTGTTCATTCCCCCCTTCCCCCCCCCCTCCTCCATGTTAAACAGCCTTTGGGAGGCATTGGAAAATTGCAGCCCCAAGTGTTGCTCTATAATATGAATGGTAACTATGGCAAAATACTGTGATACCTCATCATGTAACAGGCATGCTTCTGACCAGAAGAGAGGAATACTTGCAGGTTATTTGTGCAGCTATCATATATATAGTTGTATGACCCGTGTACAAACATACTGGATTACCCTTGTCGTGATTTAATCCCAGCTGCCAATAAGCAACATGAAGCCACTTGTTCACTCATCCCTTCTAGTAGGATGAGGGAGAAAATGGGAGGAAAAAGGTAAGAAAACTCATGGGTTGAGATAAGAACAGTTTAATGATTGAAATAAAATTAAATAAAATGTAATAATAATAAACCAATAATAACTACGACTGAATTGTAATGAAAGGAAAACAACAAAAACAAAACCCAAGAAAAATAAGTGATGCAACTGCTCATCACCTGCTGACTGATGTCCAGCCAGTCCCTAAGCAGCAATCGTTGCTGTCAGCCAACTCCCCTAGCTCATATATTGAGCATGATGGTTTATGGTATGGAATACCCCCTTTGGCCAGTTTGGGTCAGTTGTCCTGGCTGTGTCTCCTCCCAGCTTCTTGTAGAGAAGAATCTGGGAGGGCAGGGGGAATATAAGATGATAAAAAAGTCCTTGGCATAATGCTTATTTCTACTTGCTTTTCTTTACTCCTGTTAAGTTTTCCTTCTTATTTCCTGTCGAGTTGTTGTTTCTCCTTCCCTCATTTTTAGTTCTTTCTACGTTTTCTTTCTTTCTATTCTTCTCTTCATGTCACTTACTTCTTTTAAACATGCCTTTTTAAACATGCCCATGCACCTTTTTTTTAAACCCATTTGCAAGTTGCATTCTTCTTCTCTCAGTTACTAACACAGTCCTTGCTAACAAGATCTCTTCCTCTCTCTGTAAGAGCAGGACTTCGTGCAGTATATAGCTAATATACCAAATCCAATATGGGTTTCCACTGGAGAGCTCTACCAAAAGCAACATTGTAATAGCAGAGTGGTTGGGGAAGCTGCTTTACTTTCCTGTTTTTCACTTGTAAAACAAATAACTCTTTGTGGGAAGACAAGGAGATAGGACAAGCTTTAAAGGACCAAAACCCCCCAAAACTGTAGGAAAGGGAAGTACTCCATTGAGATGGAACATAATAAGATTCTTACCAAGGATTTTAAAACATCTGATATTTAATTTAAGAAGTCATTGCTATGTTTTATCCCAGGCAACAACAAACCCCATGTTGCCTACTAGTTCTAGACCATAGTGCATATACTAGGACAGAAGTATTTATTATTCTTGATGTAGGATGCATACTAAAGGGGCAAACAAATTATTTAATCCAAGGATTTCTGAAATCAACTATATTTATGAATGCACTTTAGGATTAGAACTTTAATCACAAGTGCTAATATACAATATAAGATCCATTTTTGTTGGTGTTGGAGGAGAAGTTACTTTTTTAATAAAAGAGCCACCTAAGTAATTTAATTTTATTTGATCTCAATTGTACCAGAAATTTTAATGTAGTTCTAAGGCAACATTTTAAAACCCTGTCAACATACAATGTCAGAATATTTTAGAACATGCAGTGGGGTTCAAACTAACCGACAAGGAGGAAGTTGATTTGATGATTTTTGGAGCTGAGTTTTTGTTTCTATATAACTTCAAAGTGTTCTTCTACAGTTCAAGAAAAGCAATCTGTGATACTTTGAGATTTAGTATTAACACTAAATCAGGGAAAAATTCCAATGTTATTTAGTAAAGTGGAGGAGAGAGTTTTAACATTCTTATGGATTTAGAAGTCTCTAAGGAATTACAGGGAGATATATATTCCTGTCAATATACATTAACTGTTTCCCTTATTCAAAGACCACTGAACTCAACAAGGGTTTTAGGAGGAGCCTAAAAGATTTAAAAGTTTCCACTTGCCTTGACTTCAATTTAAAAAGGGTGTGAAAACAATCCGGTTCTCTCTTAAACTGCCTGGCTAGTCAGTTGCAATTAGGCTTTGAAACGTGCACAGGTGAGTGTACAGGTCTTCAGTAATCCATGGAGATCAGTTAGAGAAATTGCACCTGAGGAGTCACAGTCCTTCTCAAAGTTACTGACACAGACACCTACTGAGAGATGCTCACTCAGCACACCGTCCATTACAATAACACAAACTCTTCCTATGGTGCTTTACTGGAGCTGACCAGGCAAGCGTCAGTGGGAGACAGGTACTTTAGTCCTCTTTCTTATTTATCTGTGCTCTCATCCCAGACAAAAAAAAAAAAAAAAAAAAAAAAAAAAAAAAAGTTCAGGAGTTTCAGAGATTTCTGGTTTAATCAGCGTTTTCAGAAATTGCATGAGAGGGAGTGAAGACTTTCCATCTTTCTTTTCCAAGAGTTAGTTACTGTCTTGCCCTGAAATTGGTATAAGTCCCTAGAAATGCTCCCTCTGTAGAACTCAGATGAAATATTTATCTCATCAGATGTGATCTAGACATCCTCTTTTCTCTGAGCTTCCCTTACTTATAAGGCTTCCAGAGCCTGTTATTAGGGACCACTCTAACACTGAGGAGCTGTTTCCTTCTTTCCATGGTTGAATCCTAACTTTTCTCCCAAGCCAGGAAGATTAAATCCAAATATGGTGCATACTGCTTGAGGAGATGAGGCAATTATAGCATGGCCCTCTCAGATCAAATTGGTGAAGTTCTCCACTAAAAATTAATTAACAATCCTAGAGTATAATTATGCTGAATTGTACTTCCAACAATGCATTTTTATATATGTTGTTGGGTAATTAAGGTTATCGTATGAAGTTTCTTGAGAGTTGAAAATTGTTTTCATATTCAGATGAGGAGGAAGAAATTTAATCAATCTATGGCATTTCAAAATACACATCCAAGAAAGGTGAGACTAAGAACAGAATGAAACAGGACAAAAGTCCTGAAAGTAAGCTAGAGAGAGATACTTTTATTTGCCCATTCATAAGATGCCCACCAGTGTCTTTCACCTCAATCTTTTGAGGTCTGTTATGTTACTTTTAAGTTGTTACTTTTAACGTCTTCTGCTGGCTTTTAGATTTATTAGTCAAAGTCCCCTTCAAGAACAGGGTTGCATACTTCAGGAGAAAGAAGAATAGAAAACCGTAGGCCACCTTTGTCTTAGGACAGTAGTTCAACAACGTCATGTTAATCATCAGGAAACCACTCCTATCTAGCGCTCGTTTCCTGTCATTGGTACCAAAAAGTCTTTCTCCCAGTTTGCTTTTTCTACACCTTCTTTAAAGATTGCCTGCAGTTGACCAATCTGTTAAGTACCTACCTGTTTTTAACCTAGTAAAGAAAAAATATTATTAGAAAATAAATAATACTAATGGCAGACCCCAAGAAATCAAGATCAGGATCAGTGCTCCTGATGACTCAAATCCACTCGAAAGAGACTGTGCCATGAGGAGAGAAAGCTCTACAACCTGGACTTGTACAAGAGAAACCAACCAGCAGACCAACCAGCCAGCTGAACTTCATGTACATACATTGTCTTTATGATAGTACAAGTCTAGCTCAAGACAAAAAAGATGAATTAACGTATCCTCTTTCATCCACTTGCTAAAACTTAGATGAAACTCTCTAAAAATTAATTATTAACGCATATAATGTGCTTAGACATATATTTATCACAAGCAATTTTAAATCAGCTATAGATAGCCTTCATGATCTGGCGTCATACAGATGGGGTGCATTAGGAGATTAATGTGTTTGTAACTGTGAAGATTTTTAGATCCTTTCAGACGACTGCAGTTCTTCTCTTACTCCCTAGATTTCTGGATGTACAAAGGGGATTGTCCATTGCATGTATAAGGATTTTAAAGAAACATTAAAATCACATGTGAAAAGTATGAAAAAGTGCATTTTTTTAAAGAAAAAATATTGTCTTTTTCTCATCTTTTGTCTAGAGTTTGACTAAGCATAGTATGAAGAAAGCTTATCCATATATGGTGTAAACACATTGAAAGAAGGTGCACTTTGAAAGTGTTACATGGACACAAGCTGTCAAAAACTTGCATAACTGCATATTTTTAATTTTACTGTAGAACTATCCATGTCAATACCTCAACTGATTGCTTTAGTTATACATTTTGAGCACCTTGTAGTTTGCTTTCATCAGGTAGTAACTCTTTTAAAGACAGATGAGTTTAACACAATGCATATTGAAGCTATGGATCACCTTGTTTTTTAGAAAACACGTACACGAAAAGTCTGCATCAGCTTAAGGGGAGATGAATCCTGGACACATTCACTGAAAAGGAGACTGTTGAGGGTCATAAATACATGGAAACTACTGCCAGCTCAGGAAATCTCTGAGTCAAAACCAGTTGGAGACACTCTGAGAGAGTACTCAACAGAAATATCATTTATGCTTGCTCATACCTCTCTCCCTAGGTTTCTAACTTAGCCTCAATTCAGAACAGAATAAAGGGCTTGCTGGACCTTTAGCCAGATCCAGCACTGCTTTTCTTATGTTTGTGTGTCCTACAAGAGGATACTATTATTTCACAACCCTCTGTAAAATATATATATCAAATTAATTTGACTTTTCAGATGAAATTCCAGGCTGGCAGTGTGTTCATGTTTTAAATCCATGGGTCATTATTATTTAAACATGTACACATGAATATATAAAACCAGCAAGTATATCAATCAGCACAAAAGGATCCCAAGTCATGATGTCTTCACAGTAGGTTAGATAAGTATCTGTCAGAGAATGTAGATTTACTGCCTTCAAGTCAGATGGTTAGACTAAGTACTTCAGATGTTTATCCCCCTTGCCTTTCAGTGATACAGGACTCCTTTAAAAAAAAAATAATAAAATTTAAAGCTCAACTCTAGGGTTAATATCTCTAGCTATTAACTTAAATTTCAAGTTTATTTATTAAATTCAATAATTCTGCAGAATATATAAAAGTAAACAGTATACTCGTAACTGCAAACCTTCTCTCTGTGGATCCACCAGAAACGTGGATCCTTTTATTTTCAGTTCTCTGTCTTATTAATAGAACTGTTTTTGCCCTTTGCAAACAAACAAACAAAACCAACAGCAACCCATCTGTCTGGACAATGTAACCCCCTAGCTGATCTAATATAGCAGATTGTCATAATTATTTCTCAGATACCTTTTTGTTAAGAACAGTTTCTTCTTCAGTCTCATAAATTATAAATCAATAGGCACTGATCATTGGATTTACCCCGTGTCTTTGATACTGGTGTAGGTTCATTATCTCATATTTTTCAGTGTTTTATCCTCTCAGCCCTCTGTCTATGGGGCAATACCTCTGTTCCCATTTTAATGAGAGAGTCTTAGGGGTGATCTCTGACTTCAGGCCCAAAGCTGGCATAAAAACTAAACTCGTACAGTGTCCTGATTGCTCATATGCAAAATGGTTTGAGCATGGTCTTGAGTGCAGCAAAGGTAAGCTAAACCTACTCAGTCTCTTAGCACCAGCTCAAGCCCATGTGTAGCTAGGTGCAGTGTGGACAAGAGGGACACACTTCTCTTGTGGCTGACAGTTGTGCGTTACTGTGGTGTCATGGGGCTGACACAGCTAGGCAAGTCAGACCTGAGATCATTCCTAGAAGATCCTAGTGTTACACATAAGAACAAACAACAGTATGGTCTGGCTGAATTTTGAACTATAGGAAAAAGTATGGATGTGCTGCCCTAGGACTAAGGTCACATGGACAGACACAGATCAGAAAGCAGTCACTGTTTTGGCCTACTGTAAGGACTACCTACCAAGCAGTGTGGATGTGAAAAATAGAGCAAAATGCATACAGGAAGCTGAGACAACTAGAACTGTAGCTACTATTTTTTTTCTATGACACTTGCATACAATAGAAAACAAAAGTGATCTGCACATCCCGCGTTTTGAAGTCTTAAAACAGGTTCATAGTTAAATGGCTATGAATAAACTGTTCCACAGCATGTACTCTGAAGGATTTTGGAGTACGATAAGCTGTAAACAAAATAAAGCTCCAGCCTGTGCTTTCCTTCCACTTAAATCTCTTAATCTTTAATATAAATATCCTTCCCACTAAAAATGCAGAAGTACAGCACCAGCAATTCTCAGGGGGGATTCTAGTACCCAGTAAGCAAGACAGGTCATTCACTGGAGAGCAAGCCAGTGTACTGGGCTATGACACTTTAACAGCATTAACACTGAGAGAGCATTGCTAGATGTGTGTCTGTATGTTTTTGTTGGATGATACTACAAGTAGCAGTGTGTAAAAAGCTGACAAAGGGAGAAAAGATGAAAGCAAAAAGCTGGGATAGAATAATGATAATAAAACTCTTGGCAAGTCATATTACTGAGAGTCTCATATCAAAAGCAAGTTTGACAATAATGGGATTCCAGAGTCCATAAAATTAGTCATGATTCAAAGATAAAAACATCAACAATTTGCATAAAAGCACTCTGTACCAAATAAAGAAAAAAAGCACCGCTATAGCAGTAACACTTTAATATAGGTATCCATTATCTAATGCTTATATAATGGAAGCCAAATGAGCTCATTATTATCAGTGCTATTATACTGAATACTAAATGAACTCATCACAGAAACACACTTGCTTTAAAAACTATTACCACACCATCAGTGACAAGGAAAAAAAACTGCATACAAACTTCCTGAGATGACTAATTTGATTTCAGTGTTAACTTCTAATGCATTATTAATCAACAGTTCATTATACTTTTAGATAGCACTTAGTTTATTTGTGGTTTATTTGTACACAATTCATTTCTGTAATCTTTTACTATATTACACTTTATTCCTATGTAAACAATGATGGTTTGGACTGATGCAGATTTACAGTAAATGGAAGTACGAGATGTTTGTGTGTAATTCAAATTTGTTCCGTTTTGCAAAATGAGGAGAGGCACAAAAAGCGTGATGCAATCCAAAGTAAACAATACGCTAATACTATGAGAAAAGACTGCGAAAACAATAAATTTTTAAATGTCCTTATAGAAACCACTGAAAAGCTCATTTCCCCCCGTGTTTCACAAAGAAGTAGACTGTATTTTCTCTCTTAATTTTTTTAATGTTTTCATTTACATTCACATTACAAATTCAACCATTAGTCTAAAAAGATCACATAGATTTAAACTTAATTGAAAGCTATAAGTAAAAGGAAAATATTTTCAAAGATTTAATTTCAAAATATTTAAGTAATGAATCAAAAATGAGTTTTGTAACAAAGATTTTGGAAGCAAAGTTGGATACTAGTTCCTCTGACACTAATTTTCAGTGAGATGTTGAGTAAAACACAAACTTTCTCTGGCAGTATCTCATTTACAGAGGAAGGACACTAATAATTTTTGCTTCCTAGTAATAATTGAGAGGAGTGGGTGAGTAATATGTAGGAAATCTTTAAAAACATTGGAGCTGGCTGCCATAGGAGAAGCAAAGAAACAATCCTGAGAAAATATTTTTCCTCTGTTGTTAAATGGTGCAATGTCCTTAACTGACGGGTTGATTCACAGAATAACCATTGCCTTCACGCTTTTATAGAAGACTTATCATACTCTCAAAAGGAAATGAGCTGAAAAAGAATTCCTATGTGATGCTACATATACAGATTTTGAAGAAATCTCTCTGGGAGTGTTTCAAATGCTAGTATCATCCCTTTTTTTTATGCCTTGTTCCTCTGTTGTGAGAGAATTCTTTAAATCCTACATAGGGTCATTAAATAATAAATACATAAATGTTTCGGTGACACAGGCACAATTTCATATGATATGCACATTGACAGAAATTCCAAAAGCTTCAAACAGAGGAACTTCAAGTTCTGCTCAGGTCAACTTGAGAAACATTTTAATATTTGAATATTTCTTTTAGTGTTTAATATTTTAATATTCCTTTTACTGTTTAATATTTTATTATTTCTTCTGATGATACAAACGAATAAACAAATAATTCAGAAGCATGCTGATCGACCTGAGACAAAATATTTTATTTAGTTCTCTGCTTATATTATCTGTTTGCCTAACTTATTTGCTGAGGGGAAATATTCAAGAAAATGTCTTTCTGAAAGGAAAAGTTATTAGAAACTGTAAAGGAAATATTTTGACAGCTTTGAAAAGTGAATAGTTTCAGTCTGTCTAAAGCACAGAATTTTAGTAAGTGAATTCAAATTCATCAAAAATAATAAGAAAAATACTGCCCATTTGCAAAGTCTAACAGTTGAATTGGCTAAAGTAGGGATTGTCCTATTTACACATTTTTAGTAAGTAAAATAGCTTTATATTTATTTTTCTGAATAAACATAGAGGCTTTCTTTTCCCTTGCCACTCCACAACCTTGATGCCAAAGGCTAGTATGGCATAATGATCTTAAAGCTTTTAGAAAATAAACATTCATTGCAAATATACTACAAAAAACCCCATCATTTAGTTAGTCACAAAATTTGCAAGTTAGATTGCTGTAGCCTAAACACCAAATTCATTTTTGAGCTTTATTTCATCTGAAATGTCTTAGTTCTCTAAACTGCAATTAACTGCATCTAAATATTGCACATAGAGATTGTTTCATCTCCAAATTTGACCTGTTCCCATTATTTATTTGGAGAATCCAAAAATTTAATTTTGAGTTGACTGATTTTTTTTCTGGATTCTACCTAAGCTTAATTACTATAGTAAAAATGTAAATTATCTGAATAAGATCATTTCAGGGAAAAAGAAACACGATCTACACGCCATAAACTCATGGTGGATTTTTCTCCATCTTGCTATATTTGTTGATGATGCTGGATAGAGTTAGTGAATCAAAAACATAAATGATCTGCACTGTTTACTTTAAAAGAGACACAAATTTCTTCTTTATAGTGTTGAAGATAATTTGCTTCCTTTGTTCTATGTATTTTTTAGCGATCACCATTTGTTCAGTGCAAGAAGTCCAAGTTTTCAGGAAACAGTGAAGTTATCATGTTAAAATAGGGAAGGTAGATACATGTCCCCCTTAAAAGTGAATATCCTTTCCTTCCTTCTTTGCAGGTAAGTCCTTTTTTCCTAATTTATTTCAGTACTTTTGCCAACACATGTTTTTCAGAACACTAGATTTTATATATGATTCAGCAGCATCAAGGAGGTATCTACTTTTAGAGCTGCCTAATACTTCATATGTATGCTCTTTGAAGTGCAAAGTCATACTGGCTTAAATCTGGAATAAGTCTGATGTTCCTTGTCAAAAGTGATTTTGAATTTATGTAAATAGAATGTTCGGCTAAATCGCTTCTACATTGTTTCAGGTTCCTGACCATAAACCAAATTCCATGTTTAGCTTGGTTATGCTTACATAATTCTATAAGCAACAGTAACAACAAATTAAATCAGGTTGTTTGGCTCTCTGTGACAAAGAGATCATTGATCAAATCTCCAGATCTCGATTACAGGACATGCATTGCTTGAACTCAGTGCCCACTGAGGATGGTCCCACAAATAGGAGACACTAGCCATCGACAGTGACTGCATCAGAGCTGCAACTGGTAATGGAACACATTCCATAAAACATTCATTTCTCAAAGTATGGCATAAAACCTAATGCTATGACCAGAGAAGTCTAGCATATATTCAAGGTTAACAAATGTGTGTTGGTTGTGTTGGTGTGTTAGTATACAATAATGCCCATTTACACCAAAAGTTTGGGGTAACAATGAGGGATTGGTGCCATTAGCAAAATAAGTAAAATGTTCTATTTTATGAGCTTTGGTTCCTTATCTCTTAACTAGAAAAATATGATCTTCCTTTACAGTCATACTATAAAGTCATAATTACAAAACAGTATTCTTTACTTGCCTTGATTTTCTGCACTGGAACAAGAATTACCTTGCCAAACTTGCAGCATTCTCATGGCACCTTTCAAGGAGCTATTCCTGTAGTTACCCAATATGCTAAGTACAGATTACATCATTTTTTTTGGTGGAAGATGATATTTCAAGGCTCTAGGTTGCTATTGCCTGGAGTGGCTGGGACACTACTGTAGCATATTTTTGAAGTATTGCTCTGCCAACTAAAAATGTCCTCTAACAACAGATTATATA
>NW_010112709.1:0-9942 GCF_000699245.1 Pterocles gutturalis | reverse complement strand
AGGGAACAGTTATGGCATACAGTAGATTGAAACAAAGTTGTCCTGCATCTTGGTAAATTGTTAAATGATATCTGCTTTGCAACCAAGATGCACAGTTGCAGCCACCAATAGAGAGGTTGTTTATTTTGCATTAAGCTGACTCACTTATTCTTCTCTCCTAGTGGGAAAACAAACAAAACTCAGAAGTGATGTCCTTAGTTAAATAAAAAGCTCATAATTAGTGAAATCATAACTACATATCTCAATGCCTTGATACAGTGCATAGATATGTGCTTATTAAATGCGGTTGGAAACAGGTCCAGTTCAGTCCCTACCCTGTTAGAATCTTTCTGGCCTTAACAGCTCACAATTCTGGCCTCAACAACTCACAATCACCTAGTTTGTTTGATGCATAAGGGGCAGAAGGGAAGATTTCCTGGGCGGCAGGGAACGTCCAACATTTGGTCTTAGACTGGACTTCATCTATCTTAACTTCTCTAAAGGTTGGGGACGATTGATTAGATACAGAGGTGACCCCTTCCAGAGGGTGTTGCATCATATTAATTCTGCTTGCCTTTATTAGGTGAAAATGAAGTGCTATTTAAGGGGATCTGTATTTCTACATAGACAACAAGGTATCTGACACAACTATCTGGCTCAATTTTTCGACTACTGAAATTGGGTAAGATAAATCCCATCTTTGATTTTGGTACCTAAAATATATTCTTTGCTAGTATTTGCATTGATTTTATTTATTTTCCTTATTACGAGTTTTTATATAGACACTTAAACACATCTCACCATTTTCATCCATAGAGCATCCCGGCTAAACTCATTATAGTAACCTCCATTCTCTACATTTTGTTATGGTAGTCATTACTCAGATACTGATCTTTTTGGTCATCCCATGTTCTATTTAGCAAACATTTTGGAAAAGTTTGGGGAAAAATCTCAGCACTGTAGTATATGAGCCTATATTATCTTTTTTGGATTAAATTCAAAACTCATATTCACGAATCAACATCTGTTCAAAAACAACCTCACATTTTTGACAATAAAACAACCACCAGATGGCAACCTTACAATTTCATAAATAAAACACAAAATGAATGTGGTTGGGTATTCCTTGGTTTATATTTAGTAGGGTGTTGGCTGGTGGGGTTTTTTTTGTTTGTTTTGGTTTTTTTTATTTTTTTTTTTTCACAAAACCAAACCCTTGAAAAGCATAAACTGTCTCCAGATATTTTAATTGGCTGCAGGTTTTATTAGAGCAGTGAATTCCTTAAATTCATCACTTTTTCTTTCTCCACTGTAATAAAGATGCTGCAGTTCTATTCTTCTTACTAAACGTCTAGTAACTGGTGCAGGAAACACTGTCACAGTGGTGACTCCCACAAAGCATGCAGTGCTACATTTGTAAATGAAATTATGGTCAGTATGCCATTGCTTCCCATTTTGTATAGCAGCCCAGCCTTTTTAAAGACTTTTCAGTTTGCATAACCAGGCTCACAAATTGATCTGTCTGTCAAACTGATGCAGGTGCCAGACTGACACAAGTGCCAGACACATACTAAAAGCCTTATCCAAAGTCTGAAGCCTCAGCTGGGAGGCTTTCCACTGCTTCCAGCAAGCTTTGGGCCAATCCCTTTTTTTCTCTTTCAGTCTCTGTCTGATGTATATCTAGGAGAGATTTGATGTAGAAATAAATTTAATGTAAAAACTATGTCCATAAAATACACTATTCTCCATCAATTTAAAATAATGAAGTTGGGTAGTTAAAAATAATTTTTGTCAATATGTGCTACCAACCTGACAATCTTTCAGTGTTTGATTATGCTAATTTAAAATAATAAAACGAGTAGGAGTTTACAGACCAGATACATAAACTTTGATACTCAAAAAAGTAACAGAACAAATTACTAAACAATCAATTTATTAAAATCTAGAAGTAACAAGATTATGAGAAATAACCAACATGGATTTGACAAGAACAGATCATGTCAAGCCAGACAAATTTATTTTGCTGTCAGGGTGATTGGCCTAGTAGATAAGGCAGAAGGCAATAGATATGGTATATTTTGATGTTGGAATTAAAAGTTCCACTTACCATTTCTGCAAGTGATGTGATAAAATCACCACACCACTACAAAAACAGTTGAAAATCATGCTCAGAAATTAACTAGCACTGGTTCATACTCTTACTAGAAAATCTGTCCTGAATCTTTTTCTGGTCAGCACTTTCATCACTAGCTTGAATCATGAAACATAAGTACACATGAACTGCAGGCACCCAAGTTGGGACAGCTGACACACTGCTGAAAGAGGACTGGAATTCAAAATAATCTTGGTAGACTGGAAAATGATATCATATCAAGAAAATGGAATTTAGTTAGATGAGAAGAAAGTACTGCTCCTAGAAAAGTGAAAGTGGATGCACAGGTACAAGGAGAGAAATAAGTAGCTGGAAATGGGAAATAACTCTGGAAATATAAACACCATGTGTAACATATTTAGAGAGACTCACTCACTGTGTGCAGTGAATTTGAAGCATACTAATCACTGCTCTGTGTTATTTGACTTTGATAAGGTCTCATGGAGTATTTTGACTGGTTTTGGGAATAATGCTTTCAGGTACAGACAAACTGAGGTCAGTCCTGAGGAAGATAGTTAGGAGGATAAGGTATTTATAAAATGTGACTGACAGAAAGGTTGAAAGAACTGATTTTTCAAGTTAGAGAAGACTTCAGAGATATAAGAGTTCTTCAGTATGAAACAAAAGGTTTTTATAAAGACAACAGCACTCCGTGCCACTGGATAGGGCAAGAAATAATGATCCTAGTTTACAGAAAGGAAGATTTACACATCAGATATTAAGAAGGGCTTTCTTACTATAAGGATAGTTAAATGTGAAAACTAGTTAGTGAGCAAGGTTGTGAAATCTCTCTTCTTGAAGGTATATAAAGCCAAATTAAACAAACTTGCCAGGGAGAAGCCATTTAATCCAACCTTAGGGGAAAGAAAAAAAGAAAAAAAAAAAAAGAGGTGTTTTCCAAAAAAACTTTTGAAAAACCTTAAGTTACATAGCCAACTATTTTCACCAGGGCTAAAATCCTCAAAGAAGCTCATCCATCAGTCCCTTTCAAAACAGTTACCGTTTCCTATTATTCTTAATGAAATTCAGTTAAGGTGCTGTGCTCTTTCAGAATTCTTATTGTTTCCAGAGAGGAAAGCCAGCAGACATCTTTCTTAAGAACAAATTGAAAACAATGGGGGGCAGATAACCATCTCAGAATAATCACCTGAAAGTTGGCAAGCTTTGCAAGAAGAGAGTGCTGTATGGAATTTTTTTGCAGTAGAACAACAGTATTCGTCAACCCCTGTGGAAGAACCAGCTTCAGAAATGAGACTTTGAGAGGAAAAATCCTTTCATCCTGTATGACATGAAGTACAGGCTGTGCCAAAGAATCCTGTAAGTTTTAACCAAGGGATATAGAAAATCTTTATAGCTGTTTCATTCTGAGGATAATTGAAGACAAAGGAGCAAAAGAATAACTTGTGATCAATTTTTAAAATTCATCCATGAAAGCTTACTTTGAAATTTTCAGAAAAAAAACCGAAGAATATAGCTTTGTTGCAAAATAAGGTCATCTGGTGTTTGTTTTGCATACAAATCTTAGATCATTCTGAACCCTGGAACTGCAAACAGTTCTTCCATAGCATGTATCAAGATAGTAGTACACAGAAAAAATATTTTCTAATTGTATCTTCCAGTGAAGATATGAAGGAAAAAAAAAAAAAGAAAATAATGAAAAATGTTAAGAATATGTAAAAATATGTTTTAGATAACCATTTTAAATGTTCATGGTGTACCACACTGTAGGAGACAGACTCCCATGGTCTTCCCATTTTTAATTCATAGCACTTTCTTCAAGCTCATTTTGTGATCGTGAAGAGTGGAAATAAGAGACCTGCATAAGGGTGCGTAGGTCTTGACTGGAGTGTTTACTTCATTATGAGGAATGTTTTATCAAACTGGCAAACTTGTCATGGAATGAAGATTACAGTGTTACCAATGTAGTGGAATATCTTTCAAACACCTTCACTGTCCTTCAGTAGCATGGATACATCTTGTCCATGCACAAGTGAAGCAACTTGAGAGTATGCAGGGCTTTAATTTCCTCTCTGGACAATTATACTATTTTTGCTGTAATTTTTGTTATATACTCATCACTAAAGACCAGAGAAACATAAATTTCCCAATCCCAAAGAATTGTTGAGTGTGAAAATCACATAAGTAACTTTAACCTTTTTACCTTCTGGCATTCCCAAGGAGGTGCAAGGAGAGGGGGCTATCAATGGAAGAATCCAAATGCTATTGGCTGAAAACTTCATATTGCTTCCAACACTGTGGGAATGCCCTGTTGCACGTTTTCATTTTGAAACAGTCACTACTTATTACTTTTTCACAAGCTGTGTTATACTCAACTGGTAATTTTCAGTTATGACTAGTAAGAAAAGTAAAAAACTCAAAAGATTCTGTGCAATTTTGTAAAAAGCCATTGCTTTTTTTTTTTTTTTTTTTTTTTTTTAAATTGCTTTACCATCTGCAGCACTGCCATGGAAAGAGACTGAGGGCTGCCAGCCCTTCCCAAATCAATGATCCTGGTATCTGTGGAGGAATTTGTGAATTTGAAAGTAAAATTTCTGCCTGTTAAAGAGGAAAATATCTGATTTCTAAACAGTTGAATAGGTTTCCATCCATACATTGATTAACACTAAATATTTTTAGATCTATTTCAGCTTCACTGTTCCCCTGGCATTTAAGTTGTTGGTCCAGCTGTACATGTTTCAAACAGAATTCCGTAAAGAACTTCACCATAAATAATATTCTTACCATACAGAAAAATTTATTTTATATAGATAATATCTTAACCAAACTAGAGGAGCTCTAACTATACAGTAACTCCCATTCTGTGCTGTAGTGTTAACCTTAGTGAGGATAATGAGTCACAGTGTGCAGATGGAGGGAAAAAAAATCTTGAACTCCAGGCAAAATGTTACTATCTAGTTTGACCATTGTGACCACATACATTCAAACAAAATTAAAATGAAAAATGCAAACTCAGTAATTTCAAGACAGATTTAAAACTGTTTACTATTTCTCTCTCTTTCAACTACAAAATTTAATTGTTAATTCCAGTGGATATGTCAGTTGCTCAATTATGATGGGCATTTTGTGAGGAAACAGAAACAGCTCATGTACTGTAACATAAAAAAAAAAATAATACAAAGGAAAGAATACTAAGTGGTTTTCTTTGATAAAATCTTGGGCCACACTACCCTTCTATTTTGGTCACCTAGAGCCATTTCAGAGCTCTGGGAAGCACTTATCTTTCTAAAAAACTAGATTTTTTTTCCAGAGGTTGAGGATGGAAAACTGGAATGTGTCATGAGAGAAGGGAGGCTTGGATTGACTTGTTCAGCACATACGTATTATCCAGTGTAGGTAGGAGGGCCAAAACATTCTAAGAGTTACCATGTCAAAAATTCAAAGAAACAAGAATACATTTTACAAAGTCTATGGCTTCTCTGTAGTTTGCTCCAAGTTTGCTTCAGTTTATTTCAGTTTTTCAAATTATGTTTACTGCCTTAAATTTTTCAGTTGTATTTTGAATACTGATTATTTTAATTTGGGCAGTTTTGGCAGCTTGAGAATCCTCTGATGAAACAGAGATATAATCCCCGCTGAATCATATTTTCCAGCATAAAACCAACCAGATTTTTCTTTTTTTTTGTTGTTTTTGTTTGTTTGTTTGTTTTAGATGCAGAATACAGTGAGGAATAGATTGTTTTACTTTTGCTTACTGCTATTCCAGAGGTTTTAAAAGTTGTACCTGTAATATGCTGGCCTTTTTGGTCAGAGAAAGAAGGCACTATGGGTGATTTACACTCATTTATGAACATTTGACTGTCTTTCACTTTTTTGTGTGATTGAAACTTATGAAAAGAGAGAATGGGAAAGAGATTTTTCCAAATTCCACCGAATAATTTCTAGAAGAAGCTGAATACAGCATCTGTCCTGGAGGATATCAGGAGGGCAATGCAGTAAGGAGATCAAGGTTGGTGTAAGTCATCACAGGACTATGACTAGATTCCTGTTTATGTGCTTTCACACAGGTCAGGACAGTTACTGGTGCAGTATAGGTTGATTTATTGTGCAGAGAATATTAGAGAATATCCAAGCACTGCTGGATTTGTAAAGCTGAGGTGAAAAAAAATTAATGTGCTGTTAAGCAGAAATAAGAATTGCCATGGATGTACACAATGAATTTTAACAATTCCTGTCTCTCAGCAAATGGCGCCTGAGCATCTGGTAAATTTTTTAAGGCACAGTATTAAAAATATGATGGCTGTAATGCAGAATAACGTTCCAAACTTAGACAGGAAATGAATTTTGTGTTTTGATATACATATGTATAAAATGTTCCTCATAACTTTAAACTCAGTTAATGTTATGGTATAAGTCCTTGGTATAGGTTTCAGTTCCACAAAGCATGAAGCCTAGGTCTCCCTTTTTTAGTGAAGTATACGTTAAAATGTTGAACATTCTTCAATCCTAACTTTAGTCCTATGCTTCAGTTCTGAGTCAATTCGCCTGATGATACAGAGTGGCTTGGAAACAAAGACAATAAGCAGGTATATTTTGTTGCTGTAATTTTTTAATAACATTGAGAACAAAATAAATCACAAAACTTAAACGGGCCTGTTCCAAAATGGGAATAACATTTTTAATAGTGGCACAAAATAGGCAAATTCAGTTAAAGATGTTTTGTTTCTGTATGTTAGAATAACATATAACAGAAAAATGAGATACAGGCAATTGGTGACTAGGATGAATTTATGTTATATTGTCCTCGGGCTAAACATCTTGCAAGCTCAGATAACCTGCACACAGCACTTCTGAAAAAGTAGGAAGAAGGAGCTCTTGGCATAATGTTCTGCACCAAGGAGGTGCTAGTTCTTTTGGGATCTCAATAAGGCAGATGCAGATACAAGGCTGGTTTGTCTGGTTTGTTGTGAGAAAGATGGGAATTACAGCAATCTTACAGAGACAGCAATCTTACACCCCTTCCTTCGACCTTTCAGTCCATTCTTCATTAGAAGAGTTCCAAGTAGCTCCAGCTTTAATGGGTTAACGTGGCAAGGTTTTGGTGGCCAGGGTGCTGCAGTGGTGGCCTTTGTGAGAAGAGACCAGGGTCTGACCCCATGCTGGACACAGCCAGTTCCAGACAGCTCCAAAATGGACCCATCACTGGCCAAAGCTGAGCCCATTAGCTATGCTGACAGTACCTCTATGATAACATATTTATGAAAGAGTAAAAAATGCTGTGCAGAAGTTGTGAGAGAGAGGAGTGAGAAAAATGTGAGAGAATGGCAGAAGGACTGTAGCCTGTGGAGAGGACTCACACTGGAGCAGTTTGTGAAAGAACTAGGGCAAGGGAAAATTATAAGGAGGAAGGCGTGTCAGAGACAAACTTACGAACTGATCATAACCCCCCATTCTTCACCCACTGTGTGTTGTTCACGGTGAAAAGAGGTAGAAAACTTGGGAATGAGGAAGTGAAGTTGAGCCTGGGAAGAGGGGTGAGGTGCAGGAAAGGTGGCTTTAATTTCCTGTTTTTCTTTCTCACCATCCTGGTCTGGTTTTAATTGTCATTAAATTAACATATTTTTTGCCAAGTCAAGTCTGTTTTGCCTGTGATGCTGGTTCTTCCTGTCTTTGTCTTGATACATGAGCTTTTTTATCTCATTTTCTCTCCCTGTCTTGTTAAGGAGAGGGAGTGAAAGAGCAGCTTGGTTGGTGTCTGGCAGCCAGCCAAGGACAACTCACACCATCCGAGTAACTGTCCAGGAGTACAGTCTCCCAAACTCAGGGTTGCAAAACTCCTGGGCGGCACCTCTGTCCCCTGCCCCCATGCAGTTTGGACTTTTTTGTCTGACGCCTTTATATCTTCATATAAGTTTGCATTTGCTGGTCACATCTATCCTTTGGGTTCTCTCTAAGGTGTCCCACAAGCTCTCAACACAGCTAACAGCAACCATAGACTTCGCAAAACCTATTGCATTTTACCCCTACCCAACCCCTGCCTTTAGGTATCAGTGTGGGTCAAACATGATGATAATTCCTTCTTTTGTTCCCAACTCACTGGCAAGGTCACTGAAGCTAACCCCTGTGCTATTGCCCCCCAGACTTCTCTGTGAGGGAAGCTAGACACCTCTTACAGCTTTTATCCACTAACCCTCTTCCAGAAGGGCATTTCTTATTGAAATGTTTCCAACTATGCAAAAAATTTCTTGGTATTTTATGGGTTTCAGAATGCTTAGGAAATTTTGGCAGCCTAGAAGAGGCATAATTTTGTGTCAAAACCGAGAATGGGTGTGGTATGTCACATAATCCTCACATCAATCTTAGGCAAAATAAGAATGGCCAGAGAAGTGATTTAGAAGGTAGCAAATAGTAATTTGAAGATGCCACATTGACTAGTTAAAAGGTATGATTATACAAAGACTTTACATAATTACAACCAGTTTTGATGTGTTCTTGGCACATAGCATAAACATAATATCCACTGAAGTTAAAGTGAAGGTAGAACATGGTAAATCTGTCTGATTGATCTGAGAGAGGTCGTTTTCAGTTAGAAGCCATCAATGGAAGGGAAAAGGAACATTTCCAGGAAGGTTTGGAGGTGCTCACCAGTCCCTCAATACTCTTTTGGATTTCCATCAGTGATCTGGCAGTAAGTGGAAAGTCACTGATGTAAAAAATTATGGATAGCACAAAGACTGCTGCAGGACAAAATGCAGATGAAGAAATATTTCATATACTGGGTTTACTTAGGCAGCAAAATAGAGATTATACTATATTTAATCTGGACAAACCAAATATTTTTACTATCATGGCTAAACTGAAAAAGAATAATCTCTGCAGGTCAAAGTAAGAAGCAAATTATTTAGATTTTATTAATATACTTTTTGTGAGATATTATTACTTTTTAATCTTTCAAACTTTGAATCTCTTTTTGAGATAAATATTTATTCTAAGTGTTACACAGTAGCCTGTTAATAAGACAAAATAAGAATTGCTAAGTATTGGTAGAACCAGTCATGGTTAAACTATATTAAGAAAGAGATTTTTCCACTTTATTTTTTACAGAATAATATTTTGTAGGAAAATTTAATACCCTCTCTAAGTTTAAGGCCAACCTTATTAAATAAAATCTACCATGTATAAATTAGGTTAAGAAATAATTATAAAATCAGCTAACTACAGGTAACTACAGCTTTGTACATGACCTATGGTTGACTATCTTACACTTATTTAATATTCCTCAGATTCTCAGTACATGCTTTAATGTCTGTAAGCCTTGTACCAGCCTTTCAGTTTTTTAAACCTGATATTTGGAAGTAATTTCTTTACAATTAAAGTCAACTTTATTTCTTCTTCTCAAGGTTAACTTTATATTATTCTTATCCAAACTTGAAGAACAGTTCATTTCTATTTCAATAAATAGGATGCTTCATAATCAAGATGTTCTGGTATTAATGTAACAGTAGTTAGGACTTTTTTTTTTTCATAATTTCCATTACAAATAATCTTTGTTGTCAATAGTCAAGCTACCTGAACAAATATCAAAATTATATAATCTGATGCCATGAAAATGAAGTATTTTTCTGTGTACAGGCAAGTAAAAGACCTATCATTTCAGCTGAATTTATGAACTAATAATTACCCTGATATTTGCTGGAAGGCCTACTCAGCCAGCCATCCGCAGTCCAGGAGGTTTCTCCAGTGCATTGATGATAACTTCCTGATGCAAATGGTGGATGAGCTGACTAGAGAGGAGCACTGCTAGATCTTATCCTCATGAATAATGAGAGTCTGGTTGAAGAGGTGAAGGTTGA
>NW_010112708.1:0-25957 GCF_000699245.1 Pterocles gutturalis | reverse complement strand
TCGGGAACTTGCTCGGTGACTTTTGTTTGCTCCTTGGCAACAAAAAAGCGAATAACTTGGTGGGTTTTTTTGCAGTATCGACACGTGCAGCAGGAAATAATGGAGCTTTCTGTGGATGTTGCAGCGGTGTATTTGTGGAGGAAGTTACTTTTTACAGAAAAAGGTACATTTTTATTTTTTTAATAATTTGTTTTAAAAAATGTAGCAGCAGACCCAGTGCTTTTGAGGCTGAGCCTGAGACTTTGGTTAGGAGCACGAAATTCCAAAGAGTTCCTTGGTATTGGAGGCATGTGTAGCAGTCCACAATTTCAGTCATTCAGAGGAGAATAAGGCAAGTTTTTCAAGCACTCATTTGTTCAACTAATGCAGTTGGACAGTGAGGGAGTCTTAAAATTCTTCAAAATTGGTATCTGGGATTTTTTTTTCTTTGAGCAAAGTACCTTTTTAAGTCTAAAAGTTAGTTTTCTTGTAGTTTCAAAGTATATTAAGCTCGCTGTAAGTGTCAGGTAAGAGAGACTACATTTACTTGATCCTTCAAGTCCAGATTCCTTTTAAAGAAGGAATAAAATGCATTTTCAAATTTTGACTATGGCATTGTCCTGCTTTGTTGAACCTTGGGTGTCTAATCTGGAATTTGACTGTGGTAGTATATTTTAAAACCATCATTAGAAACTGCGTGTTGCTGGATAGGCAAATCTAAATACAGTGGTAGGAATTGTATTTTGAGGCAGGGTGTCTGTGGCAGTAGCAGTAAATGTTCTAACCTGCCAGTAAAGTGAGTAATGGGAAAACTTCAGAGAGTTCCTGGCATGTCACAAGGTGCTTTCTGGACTTCAGAAAGCTGTTGGTATGATCTGTTCAGTGTAACTTTTAAATTCCTTATTACCTAGAACTGGGCATAAACTTTGTTTTAAATACTTACTGGCCATATCCTTTTTCTGTTGAGGAGAGGTGGTGAGAGTTCTTACCCTATTTCAGATTAGTCTTTGAAAACTAACAGTTGCTTTTGTCTCCATAAGTTGTTGATGGTGCTCTGAGAAAAAGGTATGGGAGAAGCAGTTGACTAATTTTCACAACTGGACTCTCTTACTGTACTACTACTTGTGTGTATAGGAGTTCTGGATTGGCTTAATGCGCTGCTTCAGCTAACTCCAAAGGAGGCCCAGAAATAAAGTGTGAATATTTGTTCCAAAGCTTGGTTGTCAAAAGATGTGCAATTCAAAACCTGATCAAATACTTACCTTGTTCTTTTCTTTCAGCAGGTACAAGGTAGACAACATATCTTGAATTACTAAAAACGCTGGTTGCGTCAGAGTAATGTCAAAGTGCTTACAGTGCAGGTAGTGATATATAGAACCTACTGCAGTGAAGGCACTTGTAGCATTATGTTGACAACTGCCTCAGGAGATCTTGCAGGACTTCAGAGATTGGAAAGGTACAGTGTGGTGGTGTGAAGTGCTTTTTGTACTAAGGTGCATCTAGTGCAGATAGTGAAGTAGATTAGCATCTACTGCCCTAAGTGCTCCTTCTGGCATAAGAAGTTATGTCTTCATCCAGTCACTCAGGTTAAGACTGTAGATGTTCCGGTAGCTTTTCTGCTTTGCAGTCTTCTGTTAGTTTTGCATAGTTGCACTACAAGAAGAGTGTAGTTGTGCAAATCTATGCAAAACTGATGGTGGCCTGTTATAATCTACATCAAGGAGTTCGAACGCTTTCTGCTGATTATGGGATATTTTGTGGCCTTCTTTATTTTATCAGCAGCCTAGTGAACGACAGCTTTTGTAGCACTAAAGTGCTTATAGTGCAGGTAGTGTTCACTAATCTACTGCATTATAAGCACTTAAAGTACTGCTAGCTGTAGAACGACATATTCGGCGTGTCTTACAATTTATTTTTTCTTTAATTGCACACTGTTCTCTGGTTAGTTTTGCAGGTTTGCATCCAGCTGTATGATACTCTGCTGTGCAAATCCATGCAAAACTGACTGTGGCAGTGACAAGTCAGTCAGTGAGTGTGGAAAAATTGTACCCCTTTCTACACAGGTTGGGATCGGTTGCAATGCTGTGTGTGTCTGTGGTATTGCACTTGTCCCGGCCTGTTGAGGTTGGTGGGGATAGAGGCTGAAACACCTTTGTAGCTTTAAGGAATTTCTCCTGCCAATGATACAGAAAACTTGAGATTTTTAAGTTTCTTTTTGGAAAAATGTCATGTAATTTTCTGTCTAAGCAGACTTCCATTTTCTGTATCTGACTTGTATGTATGGGATTTGTTGCTGACAGTATGTATTTACTGAAATCCTTGAGTGTGGGTTTTTTTTTTTAAAGGCTGTTATGAGCTTTCTATTAAACTGAGGTGGATACACGTTCACAGTTCCTGCATGAGTTTGTTGGGAAGAAATGGGTCTTAGATATCATAAAACGTGGATGAAAGTTATAACTTGTTTAGTGTAAGCTTGCTTCTCAAATTCAAATTGTGAAGGACCTGGCAGCTCTCTTTTGTAATGCTTTTTATTATATTGAAAGTCTGTGTGTCCTCATAGATAATAGAGCATATTTTTAGCCTTTAATTTCTCAAATATTTTTCAAGACTAATAAATTAGGTTATAGGCAGGGCCTTAATCATTCCTCAGCTGTGGAATCTTTAATACTAGTGAGGGTGTCCACTTCTTGTGGGATATCTGCAGTCATGGTGAGTGTAGCAGTGGTCAACTCATCACCTTTGGAGTGAATCACTTAGCATGTGATGCATAGCAATGAAATAAACGTCTCTTGAACTACCTGAAGAACTTACCTGGGGGAAAAACTCATCCATATAACTGCTTCAATGAAGCTGAGATTGGTTGGGGAAGACGTGGTAACTGGCTCCGTAAGGAACTGTCACTGTGAAAATATGCAAGCGGAGTGTTCAACACATGTGGGTTTTGAGTGAGCGGTGTGTTAGTAAACTATACCTGTAGCTCAAACATTAATGGTTTTATTTCCTAAAACAGGCTTCCAGAGGACCAAATTTCAAGTACTCAGTTTTGTCATTTTTAGCTGCCAGATTCCATATAGTACTCTTTGTGTTAGGAAAATTAAGAATATTTGGGTCAATGATGCCCTTGCTGTTCTTACTTTAAATTAAAATGGAATACTAAGCTAAATGGGTCGTTGTTCCTAAGAGTGCTGAACACTGTTTTCCAGAGTTGGTCAATATATATCGCAATGCTGCCTAAGAATATTACTCTGTTCTCTATCAAGAAATCAAATATTCTTAGATGGGCTTGGAATCTATTAAGTTTCTTTCTGAAGTAGCCAAGCCAACTTAGGCTTTTACTATGTGCTACCCAATTTTTGCCCCTTTTTCTGCTCCTGTTTCTTCATAATGTATTGCTCAGATAGGTTTCTTATTCAAAATCTTTTCCCAAGTTTAAAACTTTCTTTTTAGTCTTGCTGATTAGAAGAAGCTTTTTGTCCCTGAAAGCAGCTCATGAAGACGTGTGTCTTGTTGCAATTTCTGTGCAATAAGTTTCTGTGGTAGTCCGGTGGTGACCGCAGGTTTAACTCCTTTGTGAGTGTAAAAGCAATATTCTTAAAAATTGAAATGCCGGGTGTGTTTTAATAGGTGATCATGTTTACACTGCCATGCAAGCATCACATTTTGAAATGCCTGAAGATGTATATTACAGTCAGACAATTAAGTTTGTTAAAACAGACTGCTTGCAGAAGCAGCTTTTATGCCCATGGAGCCTTAAATTGTCCGTCAGATATGTTGGAGTGTACCTAGTTCTAATACCTTTGTGTGAAAACAAACTGTGTGACATGTGTTAGTGTTCCCATTGTTCAATCTTTTAATTGCCTGGACTTCAAAAAATACTTTCACATGGTGGATGTCTGTGGGCAATAATTTTGTGACAGCATTTTAAAGACGTGGTTAGCAATGCTTCAGTCAAGGGGCAATTACAACAATGCCTGTGTAAACTATAACATCAGTCTTATTTGCATGCCTTCAATACATCTTTGGCTTATTAATTATATAACTTACATTATCAGAAGCTGAAAGTTAATTATGCATGCTCTTTTTGAAAATATCTGATGCTTTTTTACTCTTTCAAATTTGTTCTAGTGTATTGGTAGCTTCTCATAGGTATGTAATTAAGTGAATATAGTCTTGCCTTGTACATCAAGTTTCGTGTATATAGGGTTTTTTTTATAGTCACTTGAGCATCTCCTAAGAAGTTATTGTTAATCCTATGTATGTTAGTTTCAGTGTAGCTGAGATATTGACCTCTAATTGAGAAGTGATGCTGTTAAGTTCAGCTGGTTTTACTGAAATCAGCTGAGCCTTGTCACTGATGTTTCTGTAAAAGGTTGAATGGAGTGGTTAGGTAGCTAAAACAAGTGCCAGTTTAAAAATCAAGCAGAAATACTAAGAGGCATTTTCTGCAGATGTGTTGAGCTGAGTCTATTTAGGGATTGTCATGTGGATGGGAAGTTTATTTCTTTATACTAGCTTTGATACAGGTAATAATTTTTTAAGTGAACTGTTAGGAATTAGTCTGAGCCGTATGAACTTCTGTGAGTTTAGCGCTAATGAAGATAAGCCTGCACAGATTTTTAGGAATTGTCTCAAATGAATTTTTTTTTCATGTGTATTATGCAGGAAGAGCATAACTTAAGTCTCTTTCTAAACAAAAAGTAAAAAAATTCCAAGCAGTGTTAATACTTGCTTCAAGTTCTAGTATGGCACAGTTAGCCTTATAAGGAAAACCTTGTCTGTTAACCGTAGAAAACTCTTCTCTGTATGTACACTCTTAGTATCTGAAAGTATTCTGGGAAATTAGGCAGTTTTTCACTAGTTTGTCACTGGATGATGCTGAAAAACCAGCCCAGTTCTTTAGAACTGACTTTCTTGTGTTGACTTCAGAATATCAAAGCAACTAGTGAGATGACTGTCAGGAGCAGACATTTTGAGTAATAGCAAGTTCATAGTCATTAAATGAACATAGGACTAGAAGGGGACATCGCTTGCTGTGGTGGCAGAGTTGTATCTCTCCTTCGTAGCTGACATACTGTCATGAGAAGATGAATGCAATGCTCCATGTTCTTCCTGCTTTTCACTAATTCTCATTTTTAAAATACATCACTTTGTGTAGTTGGTAAATGGTCTTGTTCATGAAGTCTTACAAAGGCCCACAGGTTTCTTCAAATCTGGGACTTGGCTTGCAGGGTTTGTTTTCACGCTATCTTTCCTCCTGACCCCCCAATCACTAGACTAGAATTCATTCCCTGAACTCTTCTCTCTAAATGTTCATTTTAGTAGCTTCAGATGAATAGGCAAATAGCATTCAGTATATAAAACACAGAAAATTCATGGATACAGGAGATGAAGCAACTGATCATTAGAACAGTGGACTGCATCAAGCTGTGACTCTTCCATAGCCTTGCTGTGAAATCTATACTTTTTTTTTTCTAAAAGGTTCTTAATTTCTGGTCACTTGTTTTCCTGTTAATTTTTTTGGATGATGTCTAAATCAGAAGATACTAGGAGAAAAACAAAAATGTGCCATCAGGATTCTTATGTACTCCGTTTACTACATATTACTCTTCCTGATGGATTATTTGCTGTGCTTGTATCTTTTACATCTGTGTAGTGGTGTTAAGAAGCATCTTACCTTCCCTCAGTTGATGTGGTCAGCAGAAGAGTTGACACTGGTACCTGTTAATGTGGTGCGTGAGACTTGTCAGTCTGGAATTTGTGGGGCTGGACAGGTGTGGCCGCACCGGTGTCATTGCATGCTACCAGTCTGAAGCTTCCTATTTTGAAAAGTAGTTTGAAACAGAGGGCAAACAACAAAATTATGCATAAATTGAGTAAAGGTAGGTTTTTAACAGGGAATTTAATACAAGGGTGTTGCTACAGCCAGTAGGATTCTTTGGTGGAGGGGAAATGACTAGTGGCCCCATGAGTATAGAGACAGTTGGAAAATTGATCTTCTCTCAGTTATTCTAGATCCTCCATCTTAAAAACAGAATCAAAACCAAACAAACAGAAAAAGCATAGCATTTAATTCTTGCTATTAAATAAAACTTAATTTTGTGTAATTTCAGAGTGATTTAATGGATGAACAGTTTTGTAAATTTAGTCTCATTTTGGGCTTACCTGTTGGTTTTTAGGGTTTTTTTTTTGTGGTTTGTTTCTTGGGGTGGGATGTAGGTTTTTTTATTACACTTAAATCACTGTGGTGACATGGGTAGTTCAAGTGCCCAAACACAGAATGCTTGATTAAAAAGTGACTTCGGGTTCCTTAGGAACTGAATCATGTTCTTAAAATAGGTAGCAAGCTATAGACAAAGCTGTAAATGCAAGTAGTTGTAATTTGAGTAACTTTAGATGTTCTGTGACTTGAAGGGATGGGCACTTTTTTGTCACTAGAAGGACCAATTCCCTCAAGCATCACAAATTGCACCAGGTTTAGACACCCACTGCAGCTGAGGGAAGGAATGTCTCTAGTTCATTTAAAGAAGAATAATTTCTTACTGGCTCTTATGTGTGACCAACATGCTTTGTAGAGAACAGGATTATTACACAAGTTTGGTGAACAGAACTATGTGAGACTATTTTAACTGAAGAAATGCTTATTTTGGTGATGGGTGTTTTGTGTATATCTGGGATTCAGATCAGCCCATATTAATCAGCTATCCAATTAATGCTAGATATTAACGTATAGTCTGAACTCCTAATAGAGAAATGTTTGAAAATACAAAAGTAGCCTGTGATAAGTACTTGAGTGCTAGTCTTTATATATTGTAGTCACTGAAAAATATGTCTGCTCTTCTGAGTTTGGTTGAAGAGATCTTTGTTTTGGAGAATCTGACCTGCAGATGAGTGGTGGTTTGTCGTGTCACACTTGCAGTAGAAATATGTGGGCTTGTTTCCTGCTGGAAAGCGTGTGATATTCTCTGGGAGATGGGAGGCAATCAAGGATTCAGTTAAAGGTAGGGTAGTTGAAAATGAGTAGAAAGCTCAGTTAAGGCAGGAGACTAGTGTAACTTGGGTTACTTAATCTTCATTTTCTCTGCCTTGTATGCTGCTGTGACTGACAAGAATGTTAGAGCAACTGTCCTGCTGTGAGGCATGTCAGCAGTTTGGATAGAAATGGTCTGGATCTTAACAATGGATAAGGCATTGTACAACAATAAGAAGTCCTTTGGGTGACATGTTATAGAATCTTTTTTAGAGGATCCAGATTTTTAAAGATTCCAGATACCCACGTCTTTTAAGTGTCTTTATGGCAGTGCTTTTTCCTGCTATAGAACAAGTTAACTAGTTCCTGCTTAGTGGACTTGATGTGGAGGGAAAGCTGCTGCTACTGTTTTACAGGACTGGCACTTTTCTAGTCACTTCTCTGGTTCTTCAACTGTCCTCTTTGCAGAGATGTAAAATTTGAGCACTTAGGAAGTATTGAGTCACCAGTTAGTTGTTTTGATGTGTGTATTTTTTTTTTTCCTCCAGCCTACACTATTTTGGGAAAGGCCCCTGTTTTATGTGGGAAATCAACCTTAACTGTGTAGTTTCTGAATATTACTGTAATACTTGGAAAGCTTATAAGTACTTTGAAATAGAAAATCTTTGTGTTAAATCCTGTAAACCTATACAGGCTTAAGATTTTGTGCTTTCCTAGTTGTTTTCCGAAGACTGAAAAATGCTGTGTCTTAAAGAGCGTGACTTCTGAATATCTTATTCTCTACAATTAAATTCTAGAAATTGGCACTACTAGGTGGCTGATCAGATTTTTCTTATTATTCAGTAATAACATTAGAATGAAAGGTTTCATAATGAAACAAGAATGGTTTAGGAACAACTTTCTAAACTGTAAGAGTATCTGTGTGTGATAAGCTCTGCTAATGGATTTTTAATTTAGGTAAAAACTCCTTAATTCTCATCTAGCAAAAGCTTTTGAAAAACATGCTGATAGAACAGTAATTGATACCTGGATTTTATTACTGGAAGTTACTATATGTGTGGTGGAGCTGTGTGGTTGTGTTAAGTTAAATAGTTCTTGATACGACTTAGTTTATGAGCAAGATACTACAGTTCTGAGATGTAATTTCATTCACATCAATATTAGATGAAGTGTAAAAGCAAGTCATGAGTACATGTTTCTGTTTATCAAAACAACTGTTCCACTGCAACTCATGAGTCTCTTCAAAATTATATCGTGCTTATGTTCACAAGGCCTGTGGCAGGAAATAACCTTTCTTAGCATTCTGTGTTAAGAAGTGTCGCCTTTCAGCCATCACATAGAAATTCTGTAAGCCCCTGTTGCAGTATGATACTGCTCAGGGTGGTTAACTTTCATAAGCAAGTTTTACCCTCTGAACTGCTCAGTTCCTAATTTAGTTCCAGTCTGAAGGTCATACAGCTGTTTTTTAACATTTTTCTGTATGTCACCAAATACGTTCTTGTATTTGTCAGCATCTTCTAGTAGAGATCTGTCTGTGATCTTGCAGTAGCTATTGTTTTTAAAAGTGTTGTACTGGCTTTCTGTGCAAGTGAGTGTGCTGTAAGAACTGGTTGGGTGTTACAAAGCCCAAATATGCTTACTGAGGTAATTGCAAGAATGAATGCAGAGAGTATTTTGGAGTTGTCGTGATTAACAAATGTATTGGAGGTCCTTGGAGTATTTTCAACTGTCAGCCTGTAAGTTTAAACACCTCTGACTTTGTGGCAACCTGGGACTAGAGACTCTAAAAAAAATAGGCTTTTAATTCTGTCTCTGTGCTCGAGTATCTGGGTGCATGGGGAAGTAGTCAGGGAAGTAGTTCTTTCCCATTCTCTCCATTTGCAGAAAACTCTGTGATCACAGGTGAAATTAAATGGTTGAATTATGAATAGATCCTAGTAGGCAGCATTTGAGAGGCTGCTTTAGCAGGGTATTGAAAGCAGGTTTTGCTCAGGCAGACTGCATGAGCAATCTGTAATATGGGTTATCCACAGAGATCAGTGCAAACAAAAGGGAGCATGTTCTTTGGCCAGGTCTGAGTCAGCTCCTGTTTGAAGCTGTTCGGAATTAGGATGTTTCTTTTTACCTTTATTTCCTAGCAACTCTTGTCTAAGGATTGTACTGATGACTTTGACAACAGCTGTTCACTTGTTGGTATCTACTATTCAAGTTATTTTTGTCCCTTTTTAAGGTTTGTTTATTAAATTCAGCCACTAATTAAGCACCCACTCAGTAGAAAGATGCAGTTGCACGTGGGTTCAAATATGTACTGCACTTTGAACTTGGAGGAAATGCATTTATTCATACCATATTTGTATGATTAAAGCATTTCTAAGCAAGAAAGGAGTTTGAGGTGGATGGAGGTTAAAACTTAGGGCTAGAGTAGGGGAGGAAAGGGGAGAAAAATAATTTCTGGAAGAGAACACTGTGTGTTGGGGAGGCTAGAAGTACACCTTCTCCAAGAAAGTGTCGAGGTAAACTGTGCTTGGAGTGATGAGCAGTGTTTTGCCACTCTGCATTTGTGATACTGCAAAATTTGTATATGTTGCAAACCTAGTTTCATTAAAAGACTCTGAAATCTATTTTTGTGCTTTCTTTGTTGATGTTGGGTTTGTTTTCGGTTTTGTTTTTTTGTTTTTTGCTTTTTTTTGTTGGTTTTTAGGGTTTTTTTTCCCCAGAGAAATGAGGGAGGTGAAAAAAGCCAGCAGAGCTTTCTCCGCTGGACCAGTGGACTGTTCTTGATTCTTACTGCTTGTTGTATCCTAACATGGCTACTGAGTATGCCATAGAGTATTTTGACTTTTCTAAGGTATCCCATTCTGCTCTGGTGATGTATTATACACAGGAAGTCTTAGTGGATTTTTTTTTTCCCCTATTATTTGGTTCGATTTTTTTGGCGTGTGGTGTTTTGGGATGTTTTTTTTTTGTGGGGGGTGGGGAGGATGTTGGGTTTTTGGCACTTAAAGGAGGAAATGTACGAGTGTTATAATTTTGAACTATTCCAAGAAGAGGATAAGTGAAGAGTTCCCCTTCTTGGTGACATGAGCAGGTTGTAGTTTCTTGGATACTGAGAATCCTTTTAGGTCGCTGCTTCAGATTGGTGGTTTTAAATATTCTTTTTCACAGAAGTAAAAAACTTAGATCTTTGTAACTTCTCACTGTGAGAAAGGAGAGTACTGGTTAAAAAGGAATCAAAGCTTTGGAGAATCCATTCTGCAGTATTTTGTGATGGTATGTTCTAAAACTGTCCTGGATTCCAACTGAATATGACTGTACTCTTGTATTAACACTACTTTCTCCCCAATTCAAAATGTTACAGACAGCATAGCCTAGTATATCAAAAAGTAAGCCTTCTTAGAGTGATTGGATGCTTCTTTGAGTTACTTTCATGTAGCAGTTGTCAAAGTAACATGTCTGGACACAGCCTGGAATTCAAGCTGTACCCTTCATCTACTGGTATGATCCTCACACAAACTCAAGCAGAATCACTGGCCTTGACAGACATACTTCATGCTCTGACATGTGAACAGTTACCTGGGGAAACAGTTTGAGGGAGCTGTGAACAGCACTGGATAT
The DNA here is from genome assembly GCF_000699245.1 of Pterocles gutturalis. Lineage (NCBI taxonomy): Eukaryota > Metazoa > Chordata > Aves > Pterocliformes > Pteroclidae > Pterocles > Pterocles gutturalis. The sequence goes on along the minus strand of NW_010112708.1, from coordinate 15,396 downwards.
ACTGAGGCATTCAGTATTGACAGCTGGGTAAATGACATCCATATCTCGGAGGCACATTCAGGTATCTTCAGCCACATTTGAAATTATTTGCTCCATCTATGCATGTGTGGAGTTCCACTTGGTAAGTGCTTCTCTAGTACTAGAGTTCAAAGTCTAAAACATGTGTTGATTTGTAGGCCTGTTCCCCTTTGGGGATAGGGAAGCTATAGTATGTTGGGGGTTGCCTACTTTTAGAGATCTGCAGACTTCTAGGATGTTTAAATGGGGTTACATTCCACCTTATATTTTCTAAGAAGCATGGGGAGCCAACAAGAATGTTGGCATATTTTCACAGGCATTGCAGAAACAAAAGAACTGTCCAGCGTTCAAGAAAAAATTAAGGGACATGCTTTATTTGTAAAACATAGACTATGTATCTGAGTTCTGCTAATGATAAACTGAGTCTTCCCTCTATAGCCTGAAGGAGCTTGGCAGGTCTACCCCTTCCCTTTCCTTTATAAAAGTTAACTGTAAGGGAGACCTTGCCAGAGAATCTAAAAAAGCAAATGGGTAAAAAGGCTGTTTGAGTGATCTTCTGGAGAGTTCTGATAAAGCACGGTGGAGCAAAACCTAGATCAGAGTTGTATAAAAATGTGCATCTGGATTTCTTCTGTCTGCTGAGATAGGGAGAGAAGGAAACTGAGAGTTAGATGCTATAGGGGGGAAACCAAAATAGTGTTAAGGGTACTTGGAGTCTCTGGCTGAGAGACTACTTGTGCAGAGCCACTTTCTCGGGTTGGGGAGAGAGAAGCAGGGAGGATACTAAAGTTGCCTCTGTGCTAAAGACTAGATTTGGTTTGGTTACAGGAAGTCACCTTAATGTGCTGAAAAGAGAAAAAGCTATAAATAAGTGAAATTAAGCTGGGAATAAAAATACCTGTCCCTTTGTTCCTTCTCAGGTTTGTGATTTGTTTGTTTTTTTGTGGGGTTTTTTTTTATATTGGCCTTGGGCGACGAGCAGCTGTGAGAAACCTGTTAAGTTTTGCTTTGTGCCCAAAACAGAAAACTCCACTCTTGCAGCCACTGTTGTACAGCTTTTGTTATGACTTCCACCAGATGGTACTCCCAGACCACAACTCTGGGTTGGGAGAAGGTGCTGCTATGGCAGAAGGATTCCTTGTGATTAAGTAGCCCTTGCCATTGTGATGAGACCAGCCCCGTGCTTGGAAGCATGACCTTCCAAAGTCTCCTGCTCACCCATGTTGCCTTTAATTTCTTGTTTGTGGGTGTCTGTTTTTGGCCTGACATCCAAATTCACTGGTATTCGGAGAAATCAAGGCAGTACTTCAGTATGCCAGGACTTCAGCTGGCGTGCAGTCTGCTCAAGATACCAGAATGCTGCTTTGATAGGGCAGCAACACCACCTTGTGTTTGGCAAGGCAGGGCATGTGCCATGTTCTTTCATGTGGTAGCTGTAACCTGTAGAACTGGTACATTAATCAGTTGCTGAATCTCTTGTGTGATTTGAACACCCTGTCAGAGCCACAGCTAGCTGCTTCACTCTTCTATTCACTAATGAGAGATCTATCTTTCTTTCACTGAGACTGGGAACATCCTCATCTATTGGCTTTTTATGGCCCAAATAAAATCAGAACTTCTCTGGTGTCTGGGTCTCTGGTGTGCTCTGGATTTATGCTTGAGAAGTTTGTGTGTACCTTATTCTGAGAGCTTTATGAATTCTAAGGGCATAGATGTTGATAATCCTGATTGACCTGGTCAGTCTATTGTAGTATTGGGGGTTGTGTTTGCCTTTTGCTAAGAGTTCTCACTCATTTTCTTAGATCTGCCAGCAAGTCTGAAAGTGCAGCATTTGTACCAGTCTTCCTTGATTTTGTTATGTTTAAAGGTTTTCTAGTCCACTTTGATGCTACTCTAAAAGGAGACTTTCTGCCTAAAATACCAGGATATTAAGCGTACTTCTTGGGCAAATGTGGAGAGAGTACTAAGGACCGTATAAGCTGAAAGAGGGTAGATTTAGGTTAGATAATAGGAAGAAATTTTTCCCTGTGAGGGTGGTGAGGCACTGGAACAGGTTGCCCAGGGATGTTGCAGATGCCCCATCCCTGGAGGTCTTCCAGGCCAGGTTGGATGAGGCTTTGAGCAACCTGGTCTAGTGGGAGGTGTCCCTACTTGTGTCAGGAGGGTTGGGACTCAATGATCTCTAAGGTCCTTTACAACCCAAACCATTCTATGATCAGGTTTTTTTTTGTGTGTGTGTGCAAGTCTTAACAACAGGAGTTATAGGGGAAGGAAATAAAACAGGGAACTTGGAGGGAATGTGTTAAGCAGGGGAGGGTTGATGGAGTACCTGTCACATTATTTTGCTGAACAGCCTCTAGCAAAATGTACATTAGGTCTTCCGACCTAGTAGTAATGCTCAGATTCCTTAATTTAGGCAGCCTAATAAGCAGGTAAAATCACAACTGACTGGTGTCTGTCTAAATGTTGCTTCTAACCTGAGTGCCTTTGGAGCTTCCAGTCTTCCCAACTAATATGCCCAGGGATACCAGAAATGAACTTGGAGATACTTCGCTAGGATCTCACAGATTAAACACTTGGACTTTGACAAAACAGATGCTTTTTTGATACATAGTTCCAAAACCACACTCTGATTTATGAAGATGAACCTAAAAAGATGCAAATAGCATTCGTTGTAATAGAACTACTTTTATTTAATAAAACCCGGTGACTTCTAAGATGATCAATCCTTTTGATGAAACTTCTGATAAATAGCTTTTACTTTACAGCTGCCAAATTGTCATATTCCAATCACAGGTTGTCCAGTACTTTGACCAGGCAGTTCTGTGTTCATATATAGAACTTGCACAACAATATGACTAACAGGAATTAAGGTTGTAGATTGGAAGGTCCTTTATCCACTGTATGGAGGTGTGGACTGTTTAAATTTTTTGGTAAAGGTATATATATCTCTTCCCCATAAGTTGCGACTTGAGGAATCGAGGATTGATGTTGAGGGGTATATGCAGAGAATATTCCTTCTGACTCATTGCTGTTTGGGTTTTGTTTTATTTTTGTTTGTTTTGGGTTTTGTTTTGTTTTTAAGATGCTGAGAATCCCATTTTTAAATTTGAGTACAACTTGGGAAGTTCACCTTCAGTTAGTTTCAAGTGAAGTAAATTATTGGACCTAGGCACTGCTAACATTTCATATGCTATTTTTGTTCTTATAACCATACAACAACCATGCTTCTCCAAAGTTAGAATTTGTTATTGCAAGAAATGATAATGTTGTTCCCCTTACCTATAGGTATCCATTCCACTGTTGATGTATGGATAATTAATAACCTTTTATAGCATTTCTTACTAATATTAAAATGTTAGTTTAATCTTTGTTAATCAGAATTTTAAAATATACTGTGGATTCTAAAGAACATTTTGAGGAGGCATTGAATAAAGCTGCAGATATTTGTAGTTTTTCTGGGTTTTAGATTTCTCTGATTTCCCTTGGCTTTTTTTTTTTAGGGCTAGCCTTTACCTAAGCATACAAGGTCAAAACTAACTGTACTCAAAAATGACATTACATCTTTGTCCTTGAGGGGCCTAGCAAAAGTGTTATAAACCAGGAGTTGTCCCAGTTTCTTCAGACTTCAGGAAATTTTCTTTCCTCACAGCTGCTTCTTGTTTCAGTAGTCTACATTTTTTTTTTCTTGTTACAGTATGTGTATGTGGCTCTGTATTGTGTGTGTAAATATATGCATATGGGGAGTGCTAATAATATACAAATGCTGGTATATATGTCCACACAATGTAGGACAAAGAACAGGTTGGTTGGTAAAATGACTTGCTGTGTAATATCTGCTACAGATGATTAGGAAATGCAGAAGGAATCACTATAGCCTGACAAAACATCAGTATTTCATGTGTATTCACTCATTCTCATTGTTGGTGCCTATGAAACTAAACTCTTAAGGAAAACCTGTTTGGGAGGGGAAGAAACTGTTTTTTGCTTGAATGCATTTTCTGATGACTGAAGTCAGCTGTGGACAGTTCAGGTGCTGAACCTGGAAGCACATAAGGTTTTCTCTTTTTGAAATCCTGAAATATCATCAGGCTGAGCTTTTTTGCTTTAGCGGGATTGCAAACATGGAAGAATGCCCAAGTGTGTTGGGAGTGGTGAAGAGTGCAATTGGACAAAATTAGGGGTCGGGGGAATCCATTAAGGGATATTTAAAGAAACTGTGACCAGTAATTCCAGTAGTTCTGAAGTCACAGATGGTTGGAAGGACATGGAGGGGAAAAGCTATATTCTTCCCTAGGGATCTGCTATTACAGTTGGGATACTGAGTGAACAGAGCTGTAGCATGACCTTGCCACAGCCCTTCCTATATGCTCATGGGGGAGTCTTGTTTCTCCATCAGGGAATTAAGTTGTCATGCAATAGTAAAGGGGCTAAGATGTTTTAAATATCTGAAGAAAGGTTTGTATTATGAAATGTCTCACAGTTGATCTAATAAGATATATTTTTCTTCTTGCTGTGGAGTATGCCACAGTTGTATTTATAATTTCTTAGATGCTTGAGTTATTCCTTCATCGTACTGAGTGCAGCATTGTGTTATGACAAAGTAAAACTCACCAGGTTTGTAAGAAGTCTTCAGCTTCGTAGTTGAGCTGTATTGTTGACTCACCTAGTAGCTTGCTTCTGTAGTTGTATTTGTTGTCATGTCTGCTACCCCAAGACTGCAGTGCTGTACACACTCAGCTTGTTCCAAGATGCTTGCAAACTGAAATTAGTACTAGATACTGTTGCACACTGGCTAAAATTCTCAATAAACTTAAAAGCTTGCATTGTCCAGGTGTTCCTTCACTTGTACTGGTTGAATTCAGGTGAAAATAGAATAGTACAGTTGGAAGAGACCTACAATGATCATCTAGTCCAACTGTCTGACCACTTCAAAAAGTTAAAGCATATTATTAAGGGCATTATCCAAATGCCTCTAAAATGCTATAGGCTTGGGGCATCAGCCACTTCTAGGAAGCCTGTTCCAGTGTTCAACCACGTTCTTGGTAAAGAAATGCTTCCTAATGTCCGGACTGAATCCTCCCTGGTGTAGCTTTGAACCATTCCCATGGTGTCCTGTCACTTAGGTACCAGGGAGAAGAGATCAGCCCTTCCTTCTCCACTTCCCCTCCTCAGGGAGCCATAGAGAGCAAGGAGGTCACCTCTCAGGCTTTTCTAATTTAGAGAAAAGGAGGCTAAAGTGCTTAGCTGCTCCTCATAGGACATGCCTTCCAGCTCTTTTACTAGCTTTGTTGCCCTCTTCTGGATGTATCCAAGGACCTTCACATCCTTCTTAAATTGTGGTGCCCAGAACTGCACACAGTACTCGAGGTGAGGCTGCACCAACGCTGAATACAGCGGGATGATAATCTCTTGTGACAGGCTGGTTATGCTGTGTTTGATGCAGCCCAGGATGTGGCTTGCCCTCTTCCTTGCCAGGGCACACTGCTGGCTCGTATTGAGCCTGCTGTTGACCAGCACCCCCAGATCCCTTTCTGCAGGGCTGCTCTCCAGTCATTCCTCTCCCAGTTTATACTGGATGCAGAATCTGGTATTTGGACTTGAATTTCATGCCATTGATGATAACCCGATGCTCCAATCTGTCTACATCCCTCTGCAAGATGTCTTGTCCCTTGAGAGAGTCAACAGCATCTCCCAGTTTGATATCGTCAGCAAGTTTGCTAATGGTGCATTCAGCTCCACAGAATGGCAGAGCTTGGACAGCTGAGGCATTCGGCTGCCTAAACTGAGCTGGTACAGTTCAATGACAGAATTTTATAGTTTAAGTGTAGGCACTGTGAGGAAATTAAATAGGAGGAGTGAATACATACCTGGATTTGAAGATAAAAGTTCAAGATAAAAAATCAATAGAAATTGTCAATTGTTTTGAGGTATAGTTTGAGCAGAACATGTAGGGTTTTTTACCAGTATGCTCTGAAGTGACTCTGTTTCCATTTTGCTGATTGATTTTGCAGTGACAAATGTGCAAAATTCTTTATAAAAGGCTTGTATAAACTTGTTTTTATGAACTGGTGCACAAGGAACTGCATCTGCTGTATACCCCTACCAGTAACTGTCTTTAATTTGAGTGTCTAATTGAAGGGAGACCTGGAAGAGTTTCTAGGGTATTAAGTCCCCATCATGTTTTTAGAGGTAGCAGTGTAATAATTTGAGATAAATATACAGGTTTTTTTTATCAAGTACCAAGTTTTCAGAATTTTAGTAGGATAAATATGATAATATTGTGTCTTTAATGAAGGAAACTCAGTGGTGACAGAACTTACAGTGTTTCGTATAAACTACTCTGGAACAGAAGTTAGGTAGCTGTTGCCATGTTTGAACAGTTGGTGGCTCCAATGCTTTGCAACTGTTACTATACATAATGCCAAAACAAGTTAATTCAGTTCTAGCTGTATTTCAACTAGTCAGGAATTGAAAAAGAAAATCAGGAACTCAGTAAATAGCCAAACACTTCCAGATTGCATTTTAAGCCACTACCCTTCTTCTCTAAACTCCCCTATTCCCATCTAGTTTAAGATAAAATATAAGGGGCTCCTTTGCAAAGTGCCAGTTACAAATCAGTAGCAATATCCTTAAAACCAGCATAGCTAACAGAGCATTCAGGCTCCATATTGCAGGATTATGCAGGCAAGACTGATGACAGCTCTCTTTAAAAAAAAAAAATTAAAAAAAAGAGGGGGTGGGAATAGTTAAATAATCCCTTTCTGGAAAAGAGGCAGAGATGAGCAAATGCCATGTAGACGATCTTTAAACTGAAACTCGCACAATTGCTTATGTACTTAAAAAGGAAAGGTGCTTTTGTTTAGACTTGGAAATAAAGTATTTAGTAAGCAGTGGAGTTTGACAGAGCAAGATAGTAACAGAAGAGCTGGTGCTGATTAGCTATCTTTTCAGTCATTGGAGGAACATTTAATATAAACAAGACTTGAACAGGATGGACAACTTTGTAGAAAGTGTTAGTCCTTGGGTCTGAAGAAAGCCTTGGATAAATGTGTAGAAATTAGACCAGAAACTTACTGTGATTACTTTTTCTAACTTTTGCCCCCTGAAAATATGATTGGAGAGAGAGAATGTTCCTCCCTGTGTTTTCCGGCGAAAAGGAAAATGTAGATTCCTGATCCGCGCCTCCCCCCCCGCCTTGTAAAACTTAAGTTTGTCTATTTTAAATGAAATGTTTTTATTATGCCATCCTGAACTACTGTAAGTACACTGTGTTCCTGTTTTCCTTCATGCCTTGTTTCTCATCTGGATTTTTATTACTGTGCTTCATTCTTGCAACTTCTGTAGCTTATGGTGGGAACAGTGCTGCAGGACAAAATCGTGGGGAATGCAACCTTTCTGGTACACCTTAGCCCTCTGAATCAAAGTAGCTTGAGAAGACACAAGCCACTGAAATAATATAGTGACCCAAACTTACGTGAGACTGCAGTTTGGGTGTAGCGTTTTATTTCTGTAGAGTTGAATGTTATGTGCTGCCGAAGTTCTGTTTGGGGGTGAAAAAATTAGAAAGAGGGTGTGAGAAGCCTTTGCAACGTGCAAACAAAATTCCTTACCCAGACCCTTCATTTTTGTTTCCTTCTGTCTCCAGGAGGAAACAAAAGAACGAAAATAGCTCTGCTGATCAGAATTGGTATGTCAGTTGTGATTATTGATATAGCATCATACTATCTTGGCAGTATTTAATCAAACAATATATTCTAGCAAAGCCAAAGAAAAGTATCATTCTAATACCTACCCTCAGGGGTTTTTTTTGCTTTTAAAATTCATATTTTTTTTGAACTAATTTTTTTATACTGAAGTCGTCTAAGAGTTGGACTTGAAGACAAGGCTGAAATGTAATCAGAGGTACAGTATTTATTGGAGAACTGCCTTAGCTTTTCTTCTAAGCATGTAAAATACTTTCCAAATATGTTCTTTGATAATTTTTTTCTTTCATTATTCCTAATATTTCTATTATTTTAAGGTATTAAATGTTCATAAATTCTACTGAAACCATGTAGCACTAAGATTAAACCTGACTGCTTTTGTTGTCCTTACAGTGCTCTGGAACAGTCAGGGGATAACAGCAGGCTAACCTCTCAAAGTATTTACGTGATGCATCATCTAATTCATGTTCCTCCAGTGGACTTGTCCAACATGTGTAATATATAGTTTTCATGAAATTTATGTTAATACTATTGGCAAGAAAGGAAAAACGTGTAATTCTGAGATCCTCTTCCAGGATATGTTTTAAGCTAAGACTGGTCAACTGATTAATGGGGAGCAGTTTGGTTCCAGTTTTGTAAAAGATTTTGTTCCTATGTAAGAACAAAATTTGGTTTCTTTGGGTGGCAGTAAGATGTGGTATGAAAATTGGTTGTGTCAAAGTATCTCCTTAAGCACCCTGGGTGTTTTTGTGTTGTTTTGTATAATAAGGACCAGGGCCTAAGTGTTTCCATACACTAGTTTCATTTATCTGTTTAAAACAAAGTGGGAAGTAAACTTGAAATGCAGCTTCACAAGTAGTTCAGGGACAGCAAAATTCATGAAACCTTGTGTAGCGGTTGGCTTTGTTATCCAAAGTAATCTAATTTCCCCTTGAAGCTTTTTCTGTAACTGAGGCATTTTGTACCTATAACACCACAGAAATACCCATTAACAAGTTGTTGTGGGCAGACAGGCATTAACATCATTACACAGGGTGATTTTAAACTTTAAAAAATGTAAGGTTGGAAATTGACTTTTTATATTGTGAATTTCATTACCAAGTTCATAAATGTCTTGTGTGCTCGTGGAAATTGCATCTTGCTAAATATACAGAGATCTATAAAAAAATTTGATGTAGTTAGAAGAGGTTCAACAGCCTTTAAATACAAAGTTACAGCTGTATTATGTGTATTTATAATGCAGAAAGAGATCAATGCTAGCACTTTAAGATTAAGTACTTGGTCATCTGTAGAAAGAGACTGGAGCCCAGTAATCCTTCCTTCCAGTACCCCAACTCGGTAGACTGAGGTTCTGCTCTCCCTCAGACCACTTGCTACAGCTACTACAGTGCCTGTTGGGATAACCTCAGAGACTCTATTGCATAGCCTTGTCACTTTAAAAATACATCAATATCTCACATGTTAACCTGGGAGAGGTGTGAAAAGTTTGTGTCAAGCAAACAGACAGCCAGTCACTTGCATCTTGAATGTGTGAATAGTACTAAAGAAAATGAGGGTGTCTGCATACATTTTCTTTGATAGTCATTTACACAAGATGTGACCAAATTACTGCCTTTTGGTCTGAACTTTAGATTTGGTAGGCATTCTTTCACTTAGTTTATTGATTCAGGTGGGACCTAATCATGAGGTAGGTCACCTGCTCAACACTGGCAGTGTGTAGCTACTAATGATCTAAAAATAAGTGTCTGGGAATCATTACTGATGGAAACTTAAACCCTTATTGAATTTTAGGAGTGCCTCTGATTTTTGAATGACTAAGTTCTGGTTTTAGTGCCAGTTAAGCATGCACCTATAACTGCCTGGATTTCATTGCATGAATTGGGAACTAGGACTCAGTGGAGAAAAGTTAGAAAGAAATAAAGAGTTGATCCCTAAGGGCAAAACTCCGTACAGAATTAAATTTGAGAGCTGTGGCAGGATCATTTTCAGTTCTGTTCTATGGATAATAAACCACACTTTGAAGAACACAAGAGCTGAAGGAAAAAGAAAAAAACCAAAACAAACAAAAAAACCAGCAACAAGGGTTGTACCTCTCTGGGTAAAGTTTTTCTATGAAGGCTGAAATAACACTGTGGGCAATCACAATGTCTTCAAACTTTGCTCTTCAGGGTAAGCTGTATGTTAAGGGCTGCAGGGGCACAAAGGAAGGAAGAATGTAGGCACCTCTTATCTTTGAGTATCAGTTTGTAAGACTGTATATGACTAATAGAAGGGGCATGCTACTGTAAGCTAGGGTCTGGAGTTCTGAAAGATGCTGTAACTTGGGATTTATTGTCTTAGGGGAATTGCCCAAGAAGCATTTTTTTCTCCTTTTTACTGTTTTTCTAAGTAGAATGAATGTGATTTCCAGCTTGTCACTTACTGTGGAGCTTGTTATGGGTAAGCTTTACACATATAATTGCAAGGAAAAACTGAGACATTTCTGAGATTTACAGTTGTTCAGAACTTTGTGATTCAACAAAGACTTTTTTTTGTGTGTGTGTCTGGGGCTTTTTGGATTATTCTGTGTCCCTCCACCTGCCTGGGGAAAAAAAGAAAACTAAAACCTGGTGCATTATGAACACTTTGGTCCAGTTGCAGAAGGTGAAGCATCAAGTACATTCTGTTTAGGTGCAAGTCATGTGGTTTAAACCTCTTAGGAGTAGTTCTTAATGTGTGTTACCCACCAACAAAAACTGAGAAGCTAGGCATTAATTACAGAATTAGAGTAAATGCTTCCCAAGTTGCAGGAGCATGAGGAAAAGTAACAGAAGTTGTGAGTGAGGCCATTTACACAGGGGTGCCTATACACGTGCATATTGACTTAGCTGATAACTTACTAAGGTGGTGCCTGCTCCTTTTGTTGAACAAATCGTTTCTGATTGCAGGGTCTACTGGGGCATCATTGTTCTGATGACGTAAAAATATTGTGAACATCAGGTATGGACTAAAGGAAATTAGTTCACATCTCTAGGCATGGTGAAACTTGACTTTGAGTTTATAGAATGTGAATAACTGTCCCTTTATGGCATGTAGGGAAGTGAAGAGGTACTCCTCTGTGTATTCTGTGTTTGGAGATGACCAAAATTATGTTGAACTTTTGCTGATGCTTCAAAGAATACTTAAATATCCGAAGAAGCCTGGCTTTTTTTTTTTTTTTAATACTGATGGTGCTGAACTGCTGCTGATATCGAGTGTAGATTTCTTTCATATTAGGATGAGGTTCTAGAACTGTACTTCTTCCAATTGCACAACAGATTCTTCCTCTATGTTACATGCTAGTATTTTGTAGAAGTTGCTCCTTTTCTTTGCTGCAGTTTCCTCTAGTGGGCATTCCCTCTTAGGTGTTCTTTCTGATAATGTCTTAATTGCACAGGCCTGTGTTAACTATCCTGCAAGTAAGACAAATGATATTAATGAAAAGACAACAAGAGATTAAGAATGTTCACATTGGAGTATCTGAGGAAGTCTCCATGGAAACAGCCTACCTAGCAGTAAGAAGTAATTTTCAAAGTAAATGTCTGACTTTTGAGCTATGCTTGAAGTATAAATTATTAAATAAATAAAATCTTTCTAAAAATATATGTGCAATTACAGTGTGGATACAATACCCCAAAGTGAATGCTTGAACTTAGAATTACTGTAAAGAACTAAAACTCTTTCTATGCAGGCAGGGTACAACGTCTGCATTTTTAAAACCATTTCACTTTATGGGAAAAGGCAGTAATGCAGAGCTTTGAGCAATATAACTTGGGGGGGGGGAGGGGCTGGGGGGCGACCTTTCCCCTGCATGGAGCTGGGGTCTCTCCTGCTGTCTGTCCTGGAGTGCCCACTGCAGCTCCTGGGACTTGCTGCTGTGCGCCGGGCACAGGCAGTGGGCAGCTGCTGCTGCTAACCAGTGGGAGCAAACCCAGTTAAGCATCCTAACAGACACTTTTACCACATAGTGGCCTGAGCAGTAACACTTCTTTGGGTCTGACAGTGTTTTTCTGTCTGACGGTGGTTTTCTGATTTCTCCAGGAAGATAAAGAACATGTCAGGAGTTACACAGAGGTAAGGAATTGGGATGCAAGGGATGCTAGGGCCATAATGCACTGAGGGAAGCACCAACTGAAGTTGAGATTGGAACATTGAATAATAGTAGGATAGCGTTTATTATGCACTTGGTGGCAGGAGTAGGCAGTGCTGATGGTCTGATACTCCTCTGTGATCTGCAACTGCTTCCCCAGCGTTCTCTCTCTCATCTGTCCCTACCTAAGGTCTTAGCTGACAGTTCTTTGTAATTGCAAGCAGGAAACAAAACACTGTTTTCTCCCTAAGCTTTCATAAAGATTTTTAGTTAAACCCCATATTTCATTTTTTTTTTAATTAAAAAAAAGTTCTTCAGGAATTTTTCTCCAGATCAGGTCAAACTTAGCTGTAACAGTAGCATCAGCTCTTTTTCAGCACTACAGTTAATGGACCCTTAGATAAGTTAAACTTAGAGTTGTGTGTGAAGTTTTACTGGCCTAACTGTAAGTTTATAGTGTTATTAATCCAAATGCTGTATAGCTTTTAGTCCTAATTTATTGGCTTAATTATATCAACCTAAAACAACAGGACTTTTTTTTTTTACTTACTGTAGTAACTATGGAATAGTTCTGTATAACTGAAGAAAAAATTGGTGGTTTGTTGTTTGGTGGGTTTTTGTTTTGTTTTGGTTTTTTTCCCCCTCCCTGTGCTGTTGCTGTAACTTAAGGAGCTCCATTTGAGTGCTAGGATCCCTGCTCTGTTCAGAGCTGTATAGACAGCAAAAAGATAGTATCAGAACCAAGAGCTTACAGAGGGCATGTAATAGACCAGATAATAGAAGGATAGAATTTGCCCCTGGGACATGATGGGAACATATTAGTCAATATAACCATTCATGTTCTTAATGAAACACTGCCTTAATTACTGAGATACGTATAAAAATAACAGTTAAGACTCATAGTAAAGAAAATTATGAAGAATGATTTAGAAGAATGAGGCAGCTTAATGGATGCTTGAACTGCTTTCAGATATATGGGACAAAATAGGAGATAGCGTGAAAGTATTTGATCATTTCAGAAGCTGGAGATGGAGATAGGTGCCGTAGTCCTCTGGAAGTGGAAACTCCCCTTGGCGTCCTGAGATGGGAACAGTAAAGGGATATGTAATTAAGCCAAGCGACTTGGGTTTGACACAACAAAGAACGTGAGAAAAGTGGATGTAGTCAAAGTGACAGGTCAGAAAGATTATTTTTGTAGTAGTTCTCTGAAAGGATAGAAACAGGGAAGATGGTACAGGCAGATAAAGTGTTTTCAGTACTTACAAGATGGCATCCCAAATGAGAATGTCATCTATGTAGATGAGCAGGAAACTTAGTGCTGTGTGCCAAAAATAATAGAAAGTTTCATTTTAGCTTGATGTGATCCAGAGGGATAAGTTGAAAGTGCAGCCTCCTCTCCATTGTGCCAGTGTTTCAAGTAACATAGTGGTATTGTTCATGATGATTAAGAAAAGGAGGCAAGGGAGAATTTGTGGGAGTGGTATTCTCTACTCATCTTGTGCTGACAGCTAGGTATCCATGAGGAGCCCCCAGGAGGACATGTCAAGGCTTTGGTGAAGAAAAGCAACAAGTCTGTGGCCAATGTTAATTTCTCTCATCAAGTTCGTACATATATATTCTCCTGTTAAAATGAGAGAAGTCCCTTTGTTCTGCATATGGTTGCAAATAGGCAGAAACCTTTTCTAGAATATTTGATTCATGAAACTTGTTAGCTAAAATATACATTTTAACACTAAAATCAGGGAAGCTTTGAAGCATAAAACCTGCAAGAAAATTGGCTTAATTGGGAGACTGAATTTAAAGTTAATTATTCCACTCACAGTCCCTATGCTGAAGTTATTAAAAAAAAAAAAAAAAAGAACAAAAACCAAAAAACAAGCCAAACCAAACCAAAAAAACCAACCCCCAAAAAACACTAGCAAATGAACAAACAAACCCAACCCACCCTTTGGACTAAATTGGAATCTTCCACGTCTTGAAGGAGCTAGTTAAAACATGTATATTCAATTTCTTATTAAAAAACTCCATTTTCCCCTTAGCCTATATATTTGGAGGGTAGAGGTTTCTCTGAATTGCTACTAGTGGAAGATGGGAGGAAGAACAAATTCAATTTAAATCCACGAGGTTCTAGAGTTTTTCCAACATAATCTGTTGCTTTTGGCAAACTTCTGTGCAGATGTGAGGTAAATTAGAAACTTTTTTTTTTTAGTAGGAATATTTGTCTGTATTTCTTCACCTGCAATAATTTTTCCTTGTCTCCTAATACTTCCTTTTTATATGTTTATTGTGAGTGCTGCGTGTCTTGTAGTAGGTGTTGAGGTTAGTGTTTCATGATTCACAGAACTTCCTCTACCGTCTTCAGGTTGTTGAATAAGATCCTATGTTCTCTGGCTCCCATATTTAGATTGTTTTCCTCAGAGATATTTTTCAATATTTAAAGATAAGTGTTCTATTGTGTTTTACCGAGTGACAAGGGATTCACTGCCTACTACCAGCTTCCACACTTTTTTATACCAGCTTCTGTACTTTTTTATCTAAAACAAGTATTCTTATTTGCAGTGAGACTCCCTGTCCTGTTTTCCCCTCTTTTTCCTCTTGAAGGGCCTAAAATGTCTTTTGCTGTAGTTTCCTTTATCAAGAAGATTGTAACCTGTCATCTGTGTTCACTCTTTATATATCAACACTGTAAGAACAGTAGAACAAGGATGTTTCATATGATATATGTTGGAACTTGCTGACAGAAGGAAAAGGAAAATACTAGTCCTTTCCACTTCTTATGAACTGTCACTGGATAATGTTAATGTAATGTCCTTGTTTTATGGCTTTGCTCAGCTGTGAAACAGTTGATCTCTAGTGCAGGTTGTAATAGCTTGTGTTGTTACCTGTATTCAAGTAGATGCATAGAGTAATTCACACTTAGAACTATTTTTGCAGTCTTCTTTTGAAATTGCTGCCACAGATAAAATATTTTTAAGTGAAAGCTGGGATAGACTAGTGTACAGTGCTGAGTGACCACGACCAGCTTCAAAACTAAGAACCATGTCCAGCTATAAGGGGTAGGGTGTGCTGTTTAAATTTGTGCATGGTGGTGATTCTTAACTCTGGCATCAAGGAAGGTATTTAAAAGATAACCTGATGAATCCCAGCTGCCTCCTTGGGTGCTCTGACAGATACCCTTGGACTTTGGCTTTTAGACATGAGAGGTTTTTGCCACTTTTGACTAAGAAAATGGAATTTTTAAAAGACCTCTTGAAGATAGCTGAATTCTTGAGAGACTTTTGTTGGAAAAGGTTGGCATTTGAAGCCAAACTGACTCACGTGTGTTTCTGCCAGTTTGTAAGCCTATTGCAAATACTCCCTAAAAGCACTACAATTTATTTTAAGTCTCTTTAAGCACTACAATTTTTTTTAAGTCTTTTTTTTTTTTTTTTTTTTTTTTTTTTTTTTTAATGCTTTTTGGGGCATTCCTTTCTTTCCTTGTAGATTCCTCCTCCCCCCCGCTCCGGGGGTACGTGGGGTCTCCTCGCCTCCCCAAACGGGTCGGGCCCACCTCCGAGCCCCGAA
>NW_010112707.1:4658-7676 GCF_000699245.1 Pterocles gutturalis | reverse complement strand
GGGATACATGTTGGTGTCCTTATCCAAAAGATAACCTACATACATCTTCCCCGGTGGGCTCCTGGTACATGCTGTGCCACTGTGCCGCTGGCTGCGGGCCTGGGAGGCGGCCGCCCCTCCTTCGCCGCCGCTCACCTGGGCGCCTTGGGGAGCTGTGTCCCGGGGCCAGGCACCTCCCTGCCCACAGGCTTTTATTGGGCCCAACCTCTCGCAGCATTTGCATTGAAAGGCAGGTTTGCATTTCAAAGTGCAGGAACCCCAGCGGGGCCAGGGGGGCGAATTCAAACCTCCCACCCTGGCTGCAGCGGGGCAGAGCCGGTGGGTAACCCCAGGGAGCACCGAGGACCCCATGTCCCCTCTGTTGTCACCACCCCACAGCTGTTTATATGCCACCAGCTGTGGTCCTTTTGTAGCAGCTAGCTTTGGGGACACTAGGGCATCGCGGGTGTCACCCACGAGGATGCCCCAAGGGAGCCCACCCATCCTGCAGCCGTCGGTACCCCAGGAGCAGGGTGCCTTGGGCTGAGCCGTGTGTTAAAGCCTGGCTGTGGGCAGGGGACAAGCTGGGCTGTGCCTGCCATCGACCCTGTCCCTACATTGGGGGACACCAAACCCTGGCTCTGGGGTGGTGCTTTGTCGTGGCCAGTGGCAGCATCTGCCTGATTTGGAAAAGGGGGGCTGGTGGGAAGGGAGGGGTCTGGGTCCCCCCAGGTTTACTCCATCCAAGGGCAAACCCACCCCTGCAGCCCCAATAGCAAAGCTCAGCCCAGCCTGAGAGAGCAGGACAGATGGACGGACAGAGCTGTGTGCAGGGGGGATGCCCAGCAGGGAGTCCCTGGGCTCTGACATGGCTCCGAGGGGCTCGCGACCCTGCAGCAAGAGGAGTTTCTCCCCTGTTTTCTCTCCTAAAGAAAGCAAAAACCATCCCCATATGTTTTCTGATAGGGGAAACCAAGCAGGAACAGGACCCTGGTGAAGCCATGTCTGCCTGCAAGGCGGGAGGTGGCCACCAGACAGAAACATCCCCCGGCAGAGATCGCCCTCTTGTCACCTGTCATCCCAGAGGGGGACAAGGGACCAAGGGACAGCTCTGTGTCATCTAGGCCAGAAACCCCCAGTGTCCCCCTCCCCACCAGTGTCATGCTCCAGCTGCACTGGCCACACCACATAGTCACCGGCATCGTTTGTAGTGGGTTTTTCTCTTCAAACCGAAGCACAGCCCTGCAGAGGCTCCAGGAGGGTGTTTTGTCACCTCCCCAAGGCCACCTCTGCCCTTTTCTCTGCAACAGCCCCTTCCCCTGGTGGAAAATGTGCAAGGACCAGTCAGTCCTCATCCTCCTGGGACAGAAACAGCCTGCAATTTGACAGTAAGAAACAGAAAAAAAAAAATTTAAAAAGCAGGGCAAAAAGATTTAGGATGAAATAGAGAGGAGGGAATAAGACACAAGATATGAACTTGGGAAGTATTTCCAGTGTAGGATTTCCTCCCAGATTGGTGGGGTTAAAAGGAAAATGGTAACAAACCCAGCAAAGCCTTCCTGGCTGGAGGAGCTCACAGCCATTTCTCGCTTCCCCCCCCTGCAGACGGTGGCAGATGTCCCCTGCAGACGGTGGCAGATGTCCCCAGTGTCAGCCAGTGGGTTGGGGACAGCACTGGCCGCTGCTGCTCCCCGGGGCCCTGCTCACTCCCACGCCAGCCCTTTGTCCCCACAGCACCCTGAGCTCTCCTCTGCTCATGGAGGGACCGGCACGTCCCTGTCCTCCCCAAGGATGTCACGCTGGAGCCATAACAGGGCAGCACCCCCAGCCCTGCAGCCGTGGGCTCACAGCGGCTCTGCATCAGTCCTGGGGCCTCGTCCTGTTGCTCCAGCCCTGATTCCTGATGAAACTGGGTGACAATATGACATCGTTGGATGCCTCCATGACACATCTACTCCCTGCAAGGAGGTGGGAGCCAGGAGGAGATCCAAGGGGATGGTAAGAGGTCAGGGATCTGGTTTGCAAGAAAGGAGCAGAGTAAAACCCCAGCAATGGGAAATCATCCCCTGACCTGACACCTCCCGGGCTCTGCCTTCCGAGACCTGGCACGGCCAGTGGTGTGGTGAGAGGTGAGCGATTCATACCATTCTCCTCTCCCCTCCCTGTGCCTCCCAGCCTCCCCTGCCCAGCCTTGTCCCAGCTCTCTCCCTCGTGACAAAGGTGACCGTCCCACCCGGTGATGATCCCAGCTCAGGCCGCAGCGCAGGTTGATTGATGCGCTGTATAACCCCATTTATCCTGCTTTTTTTCCCCAAGGTCTCAGCACAGCCACCACTTTGTTTAAACAAGAGAGCCAAGGCCTTCTTCCTCCTCCTCCTTCTCTCATCAGCAAAGAGACGCTGGCTCAGGGAGTGGGAAAAAAATAAAATTCCCCCTGGGTGGATGGTGGGAGGTAGGGAGGGATGCAGGCGGCTGCTGGGTCCCACCCCAGGGGTGGCTGCATTTTGGGGACGGGGGATGCTGGGGTTAGTCCTGCTGCTGGCTTCTTCCCACAGGCAGTGATGAGCAGCCCAGATCCCTTTCCTCCCTTTGCCCAGCTTGTGGAGCCAAGGGCAAGGGCTCAGGCAGCTGCTGGGAACTGGGGGTCCAGGGGTCCAGGGGCAGCACTCCACACCTGCATCCCTCCTGCAGCAGGTGAGGGGCACAGCATCGCCAGGTGTCTGCTAACAGCCGTGCCATGAGCTCCCTCGGCGTGGGGCAAAGGGGGCAGGGGAAGACAATTGGGCCATAAAGATCCACTGACGATAACTTCCCTCTTTTCCTTTTCTTTGGCTTCTTTATTGCTGGTGGGGATTATGGTTGGCAAGGTTTGTGCTGGGGAAGAGCCAGGCAAAGAGCCCTCCATGGGCCCCCCCCTCCATGGGCAACCCTCCATGGGTCTCTGAGAAGGATCCCAGCTGCTAGACTGGGGCTGAAGGGTGCCACCTGCACCGGGGTCCCATGGGCAAGCAGGTCAGGAGCTGCCAGATCCCCCGGGGT
>NW_010112707.1:3925-4444 GCF_000699245.1 Pterocles gutturalis | reverse complement strand
GCTGGGGAAGGGAGGGCTGGGAGGTCCCAAGGGCCAGGCTTCAAGCAGCTATCACAGATGGAGCAGGTTTGCAGGAGACCACTACCCCATCACCTCCTCCTCCCATGGAGAAAGCACCCACTCTGGGAAACTGAGCCCTGCCTTGTCCCCGGCTAGGACAGGGAGATGCTCACAGATGGTTGAGTAGTTGGCTCCCCTTGCTTCCCTTTCCCCCCAGACCTTCCTGCCCCACCACCTCCCCAGCAGCCCCATGGCCCATAGCCTCCCCGCTCCCCCCCAACCCTCGCTGCTCCCAAAAACAAACCCATGGCCTCAGACCAGCACGTCCCAGAGGTGCCTTCCCCTCCCCCAGCCTCTCCTGCCTCCCACCTGCAGCAGGAGGAAAGGGGAGAGCAGAGCTTTTCTTCTATGCATCATTCCTGTCCTTAACCTTCGGAGCAACATCCCAGAGAGCAGGGGAGGGATGGGGCAAGCACAGCCCCATCGAATGCCCCGAGAGCATCCCCTCCTCTCTGGCAA
>NW_010112707.1:1888-3915 GCF_000699245.1 Pterocles gutturalis | reverse complement strand
AATGGAGGTATCAGCGCAACCCTCCTGCAGAGGACAGCCCCCGCCCCGGCTCCATCAGCCCCGCTGCAGGCTCCCACATGCCCTTTGTCTCTTCCCAGGTGCCTGAACCATGCCTTTGCTGGCACTTGTGTCCTCAGGCTGAGGAGGGCTCTGCAGAGCTGGTCCCCAGAGAGATGGGTGCTGGACCCCACACCGATGTGCTGTGGGCACTGCCATACAGCCCCCCTCACCCCTCCCCAGGGCTTGGCATCACTCTTTGGGATGTGGATCAGCTTTCCTGGCAAAATGCAAATATCACAAATCTTGGGAGTGTCCTCAAGAGGGCACTGGGGACAGGGACACACGCTGGCATCTCTCATTGTTTTCCGGCACACGCTGGGCCCCTGCACTCACTGGTTTGTGCTGCAATCCCCCTGCACCGGCACAGAGCGGGGTGCTGGTTGTGCAGCTCATGGGTGCTGAGCACAGCTCACCCACCCAGCCCGCGACGGGAAACGTGGGGTCCCCAGTTGGTGTCAGCAGTGGGTCCCAGCTGGGACCAGCAGGGAGGGTCCTGGCCACACTTCGCTCCTTCGCAGACTTGCAGGCGCTGCGTAAGCAGAGGGTTAACGATTCCCACGTTAAGTGGCTGCAGATGTGTGGGAAAGTCTGGGGCAACCGGAGGGCATCGCTATTAGTATTCACCCAGGAGCCTGTCGCTGCCTCCTGGGCTCTGCGGAGCATATTTAATACCGAGGCTCTTCGTGGGGGTTAGGAAGAGTGCGTGGGACAGGGGCGGAAAGGCCCCCAGGCAGGGGAGGCAGCGGGCTAGCATCCTCTGCTCCTGGCTAGTGCCTCCTCCAAGCACCAGGGGATGTAGGGGACAGGCCAGCATCTGTAGGGACACAGCACCGCATGGCGTAGGGCTCAGTGCTACCTCCTGACAGCACTGTCACCCTGCCGTGTCTGCGACTGGTGTTCAAGGTGCTGCAGGATGCTTCCAGCCCGGGATGCTCCCAGTGCTCTGGTCACTCTGGAAGGAGCTCAGCACTTTCAGTCTCCCCGTCCTCCCTGGGCACTGGTGTCACCACCACCACCCCAGCAAAGCAGGGCTGTGCCCAGGGTGGCAGTTCCTCCAGAGGCCAGGGCAGAGCTGTGGAAAGGCTCCGGACTCAGCCCCCTCTGGAAAGGGCTGGATGAAGCCTCGGTGCAGCTCTCCCCAGGGCCCAGGAGCTGGATCCAGCCGGGACGGAGTGCTGGCAGCTGCCATGCCAGACGGGATGCCCAGGTGTGGTGCTGTGCTCTCGGCACCGCTGCTCCTCTCTTGGGGTCTGTGGCTCAACACCACATCAGAGCGATGCTGGAATTCCTGGGCTGGCTTGGAGCTGATAGAGGCACAGAGGAACCAAAGCCAGGGGCAACTCTGGTCCTCGTTAAACCTTCGGAGAAGGGGGAAAGGCTGACATCTGCTTCTTCTCTCTTACCTGTCTCTCACTTGCTGGTCCATGGGACCCATTGCTGACTCCAGCAGGGCTGTTGCCCCCATCGTGATGAGTCCCCTGGCTCTGGTGTCTCTTCTCCCCATCAAGCACAGGATATGGGATTTTCCCCGTGGTCCCAGCTCCGCCTGGGATGGGGCAGGAGGTTGGAGAGCTGCTTTGATCTAAGTGATGCCAGCACAGTCCAAATACCCTGGAGTGTCCCCACCTCAGCGGCTGCTGTCCCCACCAGAGACGCTGCACTGCGTGACCCCAAGACCCCGTTAGCCTTTAATGATGTTTATTGAGGGTGGAAACGTCAGTCGAGAGTGGCCCTGGCAGCCCACACCGCAGCTGTCCCAGCCCCAGGGGAGTCACTAAGTCCTACAAGCACCATAAACGGTGGTGCAAGCACCAAAAATAGAGGTGAGCAATGAAGGGGGGATGAGGCAGAGGTAGCTGAGCTGCTCCCCCCCGCCCACACGCTCACGCAGGCGAGTCCCTCTGGCTTCCTCCGAGCTGGCCTTTCCCAGGAGCTGCTGTAACCCCGCCGTGCTGTTCCTAAACAAA
>NW_010112707.1:0-1877 GCF_000699245.1 Pterocles gutturalis | reverse complement strand
GCCCCCCCAGGGATGCACAGCGCCGGCCGCCGTGTGCTTGCCGGGATGCTGGGGGCTCTCCAAGGCTCTCCCAGCATCCCAAAACAATGAACCCTGGCCTTTGCAGACTTCTCCTGGGGAGAGGAGGTTTTTTGCTCAAATTATCCCTGCTCCCGGTCTGGCATTGGGGTCATCTGTTTGCAGGGAGGAAATGGGGGGAATATGTCCCACCCCGGGGTCAGCATGCTCTGCCCTCCTGCATGGTCTGTGCTAGATTTTCCACCTCCTGCTCCCCCCAGCATGCCCAGCCATGGGCTCCTGGTTGATCCCCTTCTCAGAGGCTGCTTGTAGGGTTTAACATCCAGCATGGACATGGGCACCCAAGGGCTGCACACTGCAGGTCCTGAGCCTTGGGAAAGCACCAGCGCCTGGGAGCCCAATCCCGCAGGACTGCGCCAGCGGGTTTCTCCCTCTCCCGCTGCGTTGGGAGCAGTGATGCTGTCCTTGGAGGGGGGACGCTGACGGGAAACAGCTCTGCTGAGCTATTCCCAGCAGCCCACGTCTCCACACAGGGACCCGTCAGACATGTCTTTATCCCTTGGGAAAAGTGTCTGGAAGAGCTATGTGCACTGTATGTCCCCTCTGCCACCTGCCCCCCATATGAGCCGCTCGCACGCTCACTGGCTCCTTTTCTGCACGACAGACCATCTCAGCTCCAGGGGGGCTGCCAGGACCCCCCAACACATGTCCACCACCATGTCTGGAGTTGGGGAATCCAGCCAGCACGGCCCAGGGGAGCAGTGGGGTCTTGTCCAGCCATCACCGCATCACCCCTCCATGCAGCCCAGCACCAGAGCCCCCCCAGCTCTCGGGGGGCCACCTCTCCAGCATCCTTCATTCTTCCTTTCTCCAGCCTCCCGCTCCCACCCGGGCTCAGCCAGACCCGCATCTCCCCTGCCCTGCCCACGGCTGTACCTGCCCGACTGCCAGACCCTGACAGGTATGGAATAAAGACCTTCCCCTTTGGTTTTTTCATCGGTGCAAAGAAAACGCTGAGATAATGGGTGATAAGCAGCAATCTCCCGGGCTTATCCAGCCAGGGAATTATTAGCCGTGCCCATTGTGCGGGTATTCATTAGTGAGGCAGGAGGGGATGAGTCTGCCTTGCAAACGAGCCAGGAGCACAGATTTCAGCAGTGCTGTCTTTACGGGAAGGACTTTTTTCATTCTTGGAAATTAAAAAAATAAAGGTATCTTTTCAGGGGAGTCTCCTTTTTCAGGGTAGCCAGTGGATTTTTTGCAGTTTTTCTTGTTGGGATCAGACAAAAGCACATCCCCAGGATGGAAACAGTGGCAAGAACTGATGGGTCAAAAAGACAGATTTGATCCAAAGAGCTTCCGCACCTTGTTACAGTGCAAAAAAAATCTCCTTGTGGACAAATGATAATTTTTTACCTATTGAGAGATCCTCAGAAACTTTATTCGAACTCATCAAGGTGTGGGGAGGACTTTAAGCAGATTCATCAGCTGGCTTCCAACCCCCCAGGGCAGGAGGGCTGTAGGACATCTGAGATGATGGCACGGTGAGGTGGAAAGTCCTGCCACCTCTCCCAGCTTCATGCCCATTGTCAGCCCAAATGGCCCCAAGTCCCGAACCAAACCCACCCTCTGCCGCAGCATCCCGGTTGCACAAGACCTTTTATTCCCTTTTCAAAAAAAAAAAAATAAAGTCTGGGAGGGCGCGTTGGCGGTCCCCAAGCGGCCGTGGCCGGCCGGGGGTCAGCGGGGCGGGAGGCGTGGTGCCGGTCCGGGGAGGCGTCCGGGGGGAATACGCGGAGTCGGCTCAGTACAGGCCTTCTTTAATAAAAACATGAGTCAGCTGCTGGCGTGGGCAGCGG
>NW_010112706.1:21669-39540 GCF_000699245.1 Pterocles gutturalis | reverse complement strand
CCTATCCCAGCTGGACCCAGGACAATGGAGAAAACAGGAATGTCCAGACCCCTTTCAGAGGTGAAAGACCCCCCCAAAGTCAGTTGGAATTCGGTCCTGTGAGGGAGTGGGGAAACCAAGAAAACTAGATGTCTTTAAAGGAGGAATTCCTAAAGTTATAGTTCATGCAAGAGTTGAAACCATTGAGGATCATGCATATAGTGACAGATTCATATTAATGCCCCTAAAATATTTCATTTAGATCTCACTAGCACACTTCCCTCTTTTTTCCTTTTCCTCTACCTGCTCCTTCCTCCATCCTGAGACTGCAAATCCTTTCGTTTCTCCCAAATCCTTTCTTCTCTTGTATTCCTTCTCACTAGCCACACTTCCATAACAATGTGCTGAGTTTCTGCAGAACTATCACAATATTCCTAAAATATTCTCACCACAGACATACATGCTACCCAGAAGCATTCCCCCAAATAAATAATTCTTAGATTTATGCTAGAAGCAGACACTGAAATTATCACCTATGAGCTTATAGCAATTATAATTGTCCATACCAGGTCCTCTTAAGTCAGAAATATTGAATTGAAACTGAGCAACTCTTAGCCAGAAATTCTCCTTTTGTGAACTTCATTCTATTCAGCATATTGAATACCTGAAACCTACCAAAAAAAGCCAGTTTTATTTTAAAAAACATTTTCAAGGCTCCCTCCAGAATCGAATGATTGTTTCTGCACTCTGGCTTGGTTGAGTATGTAAAACAATGAAAGCATTGCCCTAAATTACAAGTTAATTAGAAAAAAATCTTACCATTTACTAAAATAAGAAGAAATTCTCTATTCATAGAGAGGAGAGTTATCTCAGAAACTTCTTGCTCAAGGAACTACAAATCTGAACTGTAACTCATCCTTTTCCACCAGAAAGGAACTCAAAATTTCAAAAGTGTTTGAGCATTCTTTTCTATTGGAAGGATCAGAGAATAGACAACCTTTAAAAACAGCTTTTCAGCTTCAGCCCCATCAGGGCTAGTTTACCTAAATATCATCTCTTGTTTGGAGATATCCAAGGCTTGGAACAAAGACAGTGAATTAAGAAGGGAGGGCAAGCACATCCGCTTTCGGACACTGAATTTCATAATAAATGTCGAACAGCTGAAGGGAGTCAAGCAAAAAACAAGCAGAATTTTAAAAAACATTTGCTAGGAGGAAAGACTGAACAGCCTGCAGTTGTTTTGCTTGAAGAGTAACAGCAGAAAGAGTTGATGACACCCTTCAACTACATAGAGAGTGATGCAAAAATGAAAGAAAGTATTTATTCATGGTGAGAGATTTCAAAATAAGGTAATATTTTTGAAACTTTGGCAAAGATTACCTAGGAGTCATTGATATTTCTTCCTCACTAGAGACCTCTGAAAAGAGATTACACAAAAAGCAATGAGGAACAACACATACACTGACTGTCCTGGGACAATCCTGGGTTTCAGATGGGACAGAGTTAACTTTCTTCACAGTAGATAGTGTAGGGCTGTGTTTTGGATTTGTGCTGAGGAGAAACTGATCACCTACTGATGGTTATAGTTGCTGCCAGGACAGTCAAGAACTTTTCAGCTGGATCATTATCCGGCAATGGGCTGAGCCTCCGTCTTGGGATGTTGAGCAGATGCGCTATGTGTTACTCTTTCGTATATTTGTATATATTATTATTATTATCATAATCATTATTATTCTCAACATTATTGTAGTTTATTTATTAAATTGTTCTTATTTCAACCCATGAGTCTCTTTTCCCTTCACTCCTTTAATTCTCTCCCCCATTCCTGGGAGGAAGGACAGTGAGAGAGTGGTGTTTTGCTGCCAGTCAAGGTAAAACTACAACACTGATAAACTTGCTTGTGTAGAAAAATGATGACCTAGTTAATAAATTAAGATCTGTTCCTTCTTTTCTTTAGGTACATAAGGCAAAGATGGGAAAGGAAACATCACAGTCAAGTGAAAGGCTCCATTCAAACAGAAAGGAAACAGGATGTTCAAAAGATGTACAGTTCACCCATTTCCAAATTAAAAGAAGCTAAATAGGAACAGGAATAGAGTAATGACTCTGGAATATGGTGAGAGAGGAAAATTTGGGAACTGCTGTTACGTGCACTGCTTTGTGTCCTGAAAAATGAAAAGGCATGTAGTACATGCAGTTAGTGGAAGTGCAAAGGGATGAAAGATGAAGCATAGTCCTGGTAGATCCAGAGATTCTCCATGTGCACTCTTGCAAAAGAAAGCTGCCAGTCACTCAGCCATTTTCATGTGCTCCATGGGGCCAACATCCCTTTCCACTCCACTTGAATTGTGTTGCCAGCCACCATACAGTACCAGCAACACCATCAAGCAGCAATATTATTAAAAAACATTTTGCTTTTCCTGAGATTCTATTTTTTTCTCTTTTGGTTTGAATGGCATTGCTGTACACCAGTGCAAAATCTACTACTGCTGGGTAATTAATTTGATACTGACAGTCAGTACCTGCATATTCTCAACAAGAGAGAGGAGAGAGAAGTCATTGTGGACTCTTTTCAGTATTCAAACAGAATATGAGAACATACTTCACGAAGATTAACCTCTAGAGAGAAAGCTGAATGTAGGAATAGACTTAACTTGAAAACAGAGCTAATGGAGAACAGCTAATATAGACTGTACACCGCAGTGCTAGTCACCTTGGGATTAGATGGAGGATTCAGTGACCTTGTCTGTACTTGGACCAACCAAAAGTTTGACACTGGCTTTGAAATACAGAACTAAAACAGTTCCAGGATATTCACTGAGGGAGAACTTATTGAATGCAAGGGGAAGAAGAGGAAATGCAACAAAGAAATCTCAGTGGTAAAGTCGAGAGAATAAAGCAATAACTAAACTGAGAATCAGCATTAACCCAAAATAGAGCTCTGAGAATGGAAATTTTCTGTATCCAAAATCAAAAACTATCTTGGGGTAGACGGATCTCTCTCTCAATACAATAACAGTTTTTTCCTGGATTTGAGAACCTTGCTTCTTAAAACTGTGGGCATATTTTCCCATGAAAACTTTATGTCCCATGTGAAAAGGTTTTACATACAGAGACCAGGCTCAAAACCTTATAAAATGAACTTTGAGCCATCCATTTGACTATTGTGAAAGTGTGAGAAGTCTTAACAGCAGTAAAAGGCCAGAGGACAAAATAAAGAAGGAATAGAAGGAAAACAGATTTCTGACAGAGAAAAGTTTTTGGCAGTCACAGGTGTGTTTAGATATGAGTTCAAGTACTCTTTGGCACAGAAAGGTACTAGAGTCTGAAAAAAGGCGCTGAAGGGATCATTTCACCTAACTTTGGTGCTTAGTCTAAGCCATCTGTCTAATCCTTAGAGAAATACTCTAGAAGGTATATCATGCTGTTGGTTGGAGACCCTTGGAAAGAATATTTTTTCCCTCTGTAAGAGAATCTTTTTTTCTGTCTACTGTGGTAGGAGCTTTAATAATAACTAGTTTACGCTAAATACCTTCCTTTTAGACAGATAAAATTAAACAAGAGGAATCACACATAAGCAACTTGATCATTACCAGAAAAATATTCTGTGCATAACTAGGGATCAACATTTAGATCCCAGAAGTCCTTAGCCCAAGTCCTCATTGTTACCTTCTTTGTCATGTTAGATGGTCACCTGTTTTTCACTCCAGAAATTTTAAAACAAAAAACAAAACCAAAAAAAAAGTTAATGAAAAAGTTTAAAAAAGCTCTTTGAAGTCTACATTAAATCACTTACCTGCTTAAATAACTATTAGACTTAAAAAGACCAAGAGATAGCAAAGAGATAGCAGAAGATGTGGCTGAAAGGTATAATACCGTTAGAGGTCCTTGTTACAAACTCTCTCCTCCATCACAAAAAAAGTTGGGGTTTTTTTACCATAAGAGGAAAGACAGAAGGGTTTCCTCTAGAGGACAATAATTCAAGACTATGGAATTGTTCTCCAAGGAGCTGTGTTAGCAGTTAGTTAGCATATATTTTCATCATACTCTTGTTGAAGAGACAATCACTGTTTAAAAAGGATTATTTCATATCCCAAAACCCTAGAAGAAAAGGTGGGGTTTTTTTCTCCCTGATAATTTCAGAGATCCCATTAATATAAATTACCCAACAAACATTGCAGTTGGTACATTAATATAAATTACCCAACAAACATTGCAGTTGGTACATCTGTGCCCAACAGCTAAGGGATCAATGGCTGAGAGGCACTGGGAAGGTGATGGCCAAAATGAGTACCCATAGAGTTATACCCCTAGGTACTCTGGGATTTCAACCGAATGTGAGCTTAATAAGGTCGTTTTTATATTTAGACACCCAAAATGTAGCTAAAGTATTAACTCTTTTGTAGATGTACTTTTATAGCCTAAGTAGGTAATAGACAACCGTGGATTTTTTATCTCATTTAGTATCTTGGACAAGAATATTTTATATATCTCATTTTCAGAAAAGACCTGTAACTTTGGGAGATGGCACAGACAGTCAGTGTCAAAAAAACTTTGCCTCCACATAGTTTTCTGAGTGTCACACACAAGATATCTGGGGTTTGAAAACTCTGAGTCCTATACCATAGATACAAAAAAATAAGATTATTGAAGTCATCTACTCTGAAAAGACAAAACAAAAAAGTTCCACATATCTCCAAAATTATAAAAGACTCCCCTCCCTGTGTGCACACGCTGGTGCAAGCACACCTTTAGTATATGTGCTTTTTATAATATACAGACATCTTGAAAAATCTTAGTCCAAACCAGAAGGTGCTAAATCAGTCAGCTTTGCAAGCAGGCTATGCAGGGAAAGTAGGAATAAATCCTTTACAAGGGACACAGACTATCACCTTCTGCAACGCTGGCATTACCATTTAAATGGTCCTTGACAAGGATCTTGTTTTGCTCCATTTTACATTCATGCTTAGCAAACAAAGGCTGAACATTCATTAAGCAAACCTGCTATAACAAATCCAAAAGCGACTTCAGGAATGTTATCACACTCAATGTTCTGAGTGTGATAAATAATTAAAAACCTGTTGGCATGCTGGTGTGTGGTTTTATGTTTTATGTATGTATAAGACTCCATATCTGCAGCACGCAGGGAAACTATCTTTTCCTACAAGACCCTATCACTCTTCAGTTTGGAAACCAAATGCCAACGTTTTCTTTGTAGTTAATCAAAATTGTTCTATTGAAATCAGTGGAGCTCCACTGATTTACACCACT
Source organism: Pterocles gutturalis (assembly GCF_000699245.1). Taxonomy (NCBI): domain Eukaryota; kingdom Metazoa; phylum Chordata; class Aves; order Pterocliformes; family Pteroclidae; genus Pterocles; species Pterocles gutturalis. Next base: position 34,290 of record NW_010112706.1, on the reverse strand, counting down.
GGAATAAATATTCCCAACTATTTAACCAGTAATATTTAAAAAAAAAAAAAAAAAAAAAAAGGGAATGTTGATTGACTTTCAATTGAACTGAATATTTTTACATATGATTGAGAAACAGGCATAAATTTATTTTATTTAAATTTGTATGCATTTTCAGAAATTCACTAGAAGTTGAAAAAAAAAGTACAATAAGTTTCAAACCATAAAATTTTGTCACATTTTGCATTACTTAAGACTAAAATGACGTTTGTGTTACTATATACGGCTCATACAAATAGTGCGAAAACAAAATAAAACATCCAGAAAAAACTTTTGTAACCAAATGCTAGTTTTCCCACAGTTTTCTGTTAGAAAGAGAATGCAAGTGCACAATCCCAGGTATACACAGTAGGAACATTATTATAAGAACTACCTTAAAAATATTTGAGTTTTTTTTATTTTAAGTATATGTTACATTAGTAATTATATAGTATTCTAAGTAGAAATATTTTTTTTCTATTGGGAAGTGTCAGTGAAGAGCTATTGTTTTTATTTCCTCTGGTTCAGGCAATTAGTTGAAATTGTCTTGAATTCACAAGTTGTTTCAGGTAATCTGAATGTACAGGTTGATAAGACATGTTTCAACTGATAAACGAGACACAACTTGGAAATTATAAGAGCTTCAGCTCCTAAATAACTTGTGTTCCTCTTAAACTTGTATACTGTCAAGCTAATAATGTATTCTCATTTTGATTACGTACAAAAGGTAAAATTTTCCTTGTACTATTAACCACTTACTGCCAGGCATTGTGTGGCATATAGGACTTTGCACTTGCTTTCTCTGGCTTTCAGTGAAAGAAGAAAGAAGAGTTTCAGGAAGTCCTAAAGTTACCTGAAGGAGCTTAAATTTAAACTGAACTGGACTAAGTTCACATCTCTGTAGTAGGGGAAAGTATCCATTCTGCTTTCCAGTGCTACCCGTTAACTCCACTGTGGTGGATTAACCTTGACAAAGAGCCAGAAACCCACCCAGGTCCTCACTCATTCCCTCTCCTCAGTGGGATGGGGGGAAAAAATAGAATAAGAAGCTCAGAGGTCAAGAAAAAAGGAGACTACTTATCACTAACCACCACAGCCAAAACAGACTTTACTTGGGGAAAATTAGTTTAATTTATTGACAATTAAAATAGATTTGGGTAGGGGGAAACCTCAACTTCTGCTCACAGAGGCCACTCCTGCAGCCCCTCGCTTCCAAAACCTGAACATGGACACCCCATACATCCACTTGCACAGAAACAGGCAAAAATATCAGAGGACACAGGCTGTTGTATTATTCAAAGTCACCAGAAGGCACCATTACAGTTAATCAGACAGTCTGTTGAACTGCATGAATAGGCAGTTAGATCTGGAATTAACGTGTGTTTGTTGGGTAATTCTTTTTTACAAGCAATGAATATCACCAGAAAAGACAGTTTTGTCCAAGTCTCTCTTTGACAGAATCATTTGCTAGACACAACGATGCTGCCTGCAGCTTATTACATATGTAAAACAAATAAAATAATTGCTTGTTTTAAAATCATGGGAGTATGAAAGGATCTGGAAATGTAAAAGCAGGCTAAGGAAAATGGATAACTAACCAAAACTATGAGATTTACTGGAGTTCAGCTGCTTAGGAAAACTGGAAAATATTAACTCTCCACAATGCTGAAAGTATTCAAGCAGCTTTTCCGATTACCTATTAAGAAGGCTCAAACTAAACAGGGAGAAAAGAAAAACACTCTCTTTGTCAGATAAAGGATATTTAAATGTATAACTCTCAGGATGACAATCTCTCCTAAGAACAGTAAGAAGAGGGATGAAGGGATCACTTGTGCAAGCCCTGCTGATACCAAGTAAGGGCAGTGCCCGTGACTGAGACCTGAGCAACAGATGAGACACTTACTAATTCTTCCAGTAAATTCTCTTTAATGCCTGTTTTTCCATACAGATTTTTCTATACCCATGGACCTATTGGTGAAAATCCCAGTGTTTATGCTTCAGTGATGAAAACTAAAATTGCTACCACACTAGTATGGTTTCATCCTGTGCCAGTTGGTGCATTTCCAGCCAGTGATCATCACGGCTTGCAAAATTCAAAGGGATTTTTCCCAGTAATTATCATGGATGAGGCTTTTCTTCTTGGGGATAGGGCATTTGGAAAAGGCAGTTTATCCATATGAATGCAATCTGTGCCACATCATAAAGTCCTTGGCTGATTTTATTTCCCATTATTGACACAGTTAATGGGCAGGGACACCGGAACAACTGTCAGAACTAGCAGAAAGGGTTGTGGGGAAAAATCTTACTCATTTCTCACCTCAGTTTTATGCTTAAACATGACTGACACTGCTGAGGAACCTTAGGGGGAAGCTTACCATGCTGGTTGTAACTGCTCTACAACATTAGAATACTGTGTGAAACTTGGTTAGTGATCTAATCCATACTATAACAACTTCAGATTTTTTAAAAATGGTAGGGAATTGTTCATGTTTTGACCTGTGCTGAAATAATTCCTGTCCTTTACAATTGTTGTTGTCACATAACTAGTAATCTTAGGCAAAAAAGAAAATTCTATCTTTTAACTATAGTGGAGACTGAGAACTTCTTACTGCTACATACATCAAAATCAAACTCCTTGTTTGAATTCTTATACAAAGGGGAACAAAGTAAGGATAATACTCCAGACCCTAACACTTTATTTTTTTGAGTGTCTAAAAAAGTTGACAAATTCTAACTACTTCTGTTTGCCCAGCTCTGAATTACACTTCAGATTGCTATGCTCACTATTACTACTACAACTTATCTGTTTATTTCCAGTCCCTTGTTGTATAAAATAAAAACAATAATTAAAAAAAATTATAGGATTATATACAAAGAGTGTGTAGGTAGAGACTTTCTGAGAATAGAGTTTCTGTCCAAGACAGACAGGAGAAGGTTTATGTAGTAGGTGTCAGCCTTCAATGTTTAGCTGAAGCCAGATCACATTTGACTCTTGAAAGGCTGTATCATTTTTTTTTGTGGTGTACTACAATTTACCTCTGTCAGAGGACTCCTGTGTTGGGGAACTGTAATCTGAACACACTAGCAAATCAACACAGTTGGAGTATTAACACAAAAATAAATACACCTGAGAATGCTTGAGAAAAGGATGGGAGACCGAATAGTAGAAAGTGAGAGGGTGGACCGTGAAGAGAAAAACAGTGTCAGCAGGGAAGGAGCATCATAGCATGTGGGGGAGAATAGGTAAAAGTGAGAAGACAGGTTGAACCCAGGAAACGGCATTTGGGTGCGGATAACAGATTGAGTGAAAACAGAATTTGGCAGGGCTTTCTGGACCACGTTCTTTTCTCTGCTTAGTGTGCCTGGATCTAGAGTGAGCAGCATTGCTCTTTAGAGTATCTGAGTTACTGCATCTACTACACCGGTGAGACAAGTTCCTTTTGAAATAAAGAAGAAGACTAAACTTTTCTTCCAATATTCATAAACCAGCAGCTTAACTCAAATCTGCAAAAATTGAAGCTTGCAAAAATATCTAGATGAGGCAAGAAAACCAAAGAAATAAAGGTTCCTACATTGTCTTGGTTTCAGCTGGGACAGAGTTCACTCTCTTCCCAGCAGCTGGTGTGAGGCTGTGTTTGGGTTTGTGCTGAGGAGAAGCTGATCACACACTGATGGGCAGAGCTGCTGCCAGGACAGTCAAGGACTTTCCAGCTTCTCTGCTGGGCCCGTGTCTGCAGGGGCAGGAGAAGCTGGGAGGCAGCACAGCCCCAGTTACTAGCCTGGGATTCGACCTTAGGTTTAGGATTGAGACCCAGATTGGCCAATGGTCTATTCCATATTATACACGTCATGCCTAGCATAGGGATGAGGATCTGTCTGTAAGTGCTGTCTCTTGCTCCATTTTGTCTCCCTTTGTCATCCCTCTCTCAGGGTCCTCTCAGCCTCTCAGACTCTTGGGGTCTTATAACTCTCCCAGGATTGCAGTTTCGGGGTTCTCCCTGCTCTGGGATCATTAGTTAGGAACAGGCTGAGCCTTGGCCGTCAGGTGGTGAGCAGCTGCGCTGTGTGTCACTCATTTGTATATTTGTATATACTACTGTTACTGTTAACATTATTATTCTCCTTACTTTTATTGTAGTTAAGTCACTAAATTGTTCTTATCTCAACCCATGGGTCCCTTTTCCTTTTACACGTTTAATTCTCCCCTGTCCCCAGGAGGGGGAAGGGTGAGCGAGCGGCTACTTGGCGTTTGGCTGCCAGACAGAATCAAAGCTACTACGCACATCTACATCTGACTCCGACCTTAAAATGTCTCACAAGAAGTCTTGTCTCAAACACTTGGCTCCTCTGCACTTCATCAGAGCCATTCCACACATCATCTGTCATCCACAAAACAGGCTGCATCTGGAACAGGGTCACAGAGGAAAAGAAAGGCCAGAGTTGCTACTCCTTAAACAAGTGCTTGAGACAGGATATTTCATGGATCCCAATAGCCTCCTCTTGTTAAAACCTGTCCTCGTGCCAAGACAACTTTCTTCTCTCTGCACCAATCAGCCATCCTTTTTTCTAACATAAGCTGCCATAGTTTAGGATGATGCAAAGCAGGTTCATGAGAAGTCTAAGAGATGAAAATGGAGACAGCAGCAAAATGGAGAAAACGTGCAGCAAGGAGAAGGGTATGATCAAAACAACCTGGGTAAAACAAGTCCCTGTAGCACACCTCTATAAGTATGAATTAAGTATGGAGTTATTGCAGGCAGTCCATATAGAAAAACCAAAAAACTTCATGACAGAACACACTCCACTGGCTAAAGCAAGTGGGGATATGAGTGCAACAAACCATCCATCAAACATGGTGAAAAACAACATTTTGTTAATGGATCCTAACATGGTGAGGGATTAAAGACACGAAAAAGGGAGGACGGTGAGGCAGGAAGCTCTATTTTTAGCAAACGCTGAAGGTGAGTGGAGAAAGAGTCGTAGTTATTTTCTTCCTATGCTGAAACAGTGACCTTGCATAGCCTCATGTGCAGTCTGTGAATAGCTACACATTCCAGCCATTTGAAAATGTTATCATAATCCCCAGTCTACTATAAAAAAGGTGGTTAATAAGCACTTTACTGGGGTAAATCAGGGTAGGAATTTGTGATGCAGTTGTTATAGTAATTGCATGTTTACACAGGGTTTCCATTTAACAAGTAGGAGATAAACTGTCCTTCTTTCACGAGAAGGAGGAGACAGTTACAAGACCTTTTAGAGATGAACTATGCATTTCTAGTTTCTGAGTTCAGATGCAATATAATGGGTTGAAGTTTAATATCTGTATTTCCTTGTCATAAATTGAACAAGTTCCCTTTCTGAAATATATTAATTCAATGGGAGAAACACTTGGAAGTCACACAACACTCTCTTCCTAGGTCTGATAACGTCAGGATGTCTATTGTTACTGCTTGATTATTCCTATAAATGGTTTCTCTCCCCATGAAGAAGTAACACAGACCAATGATGAAAGGAAAAAATCGTGACCTCAAGTTGTTCACAAACGTGTCACTTCCCAGTTAAGCATTTGCAAGACTTGGCAAAAATATTCAGAAATCAGAATATTCTACTGAACAACCAAAAGTTTGTGATTCTTACGTCATTTCCCATTGAATGAACATACACAGAAACATAAACATGAATATTCTATATGAAATTGATGGCAAGAAAAGGTATAGAAAGAAAAGTATTAATTAAAGTGATACTTAGAAGGAGTTTTTTGGGTCATTATTTAGAAAAAGTGATTTTAACTGGCCCAAAAACATGGAGTTCACTATCAAGAAAAATTATAACCCTGGTTACACAACCATCCTGATTCAGTGAGGGAAATGCAACTCAAAAACATTAATAAATATGTAACAAATACAAAGAAATTACAAAATAAATATTATTTTGTTGAACATCATAATTGCAACGAGAATGAGATGCCTGTATCATAACAGACTGATTGCTAGCTTCATAATCTATCTGAAATAAAAGCATTTAAAGTCTTCGTACTAAGACAAACTGTGTCTAGGAATATTTGTGTATGTGACTGAAACAAATAATAAAGAAATAAATAACCACTTTTAAGAACACTTTAAATTCTAGGAAAACCTACAGTTCTGAAAGAGTGCTAGAGTGGTACTGATGTTCATAAAGGATGAGCTGAATAGTCTTGGTAATTATAGGCCAGTTACCCAGACATTAAACTCAGACAATATGATGGAAAAGTCAATATGATTTTCCATTAATAGAGAATCAGAAAGAGGAGAGTATAATTCATACCAGTCAATGTGGTTTTATGGAAAATAGGTTTTGTCAAATAGTTTAGATTTCATTATTTGATAAGATTACATATTTGGTTGATAAAGGTAGCTGTGTATGTCTAATACATGCAGACTTCAGTGTGGCATTTGACTTAGATGAGGAGGTGATTTAAAAAAAAATCTGTAGGTCACGTGTTAAATGGATTGTGAATTTGCTAATCGAAACCTTTTAAGTGTTTGTTAATGGAAAATCATCATGGGATGTGCCAACATTCTATATACTTACTCCATGTTCATTTCTTGAAAATGGAATTACCACTGAAAAAACTCGTAAAGGTGAGATGACACATAAGGCCCAGGGTAGCCAGCAGGGTGGTCAGAGTTGCTTAACTAGTGAGGTGCGTTTGAGTTAGATAACACTAGGGACAGTTAAAACCAAACTTTTTTTGCCAGCTTGTGGCAAAAATTGCTAGCAACAATGACGTGGTGTAATGAGCAGATAACTGGTAATTATATGACCTCTGTGTGTGGTAGTATTCAAACGATGATGGAATATGAGACAGAGTTCTTGTGTTTATACCTTACAAAGGAAGTTATAAACTGGTCATGGATTATAAAAATGAACAAAGCACTTTGAGATCTACCAAATGTGACTTACAATGGAAAGCGTAAGTGTTGAGATGAACTACTTTGTCAAAATAAGATTGAGAAAGGCGACTTCTCCAATTTGTAAGCCTGTCAAGAGAGTGTAGTGCGTAACAGGAGACTCTTAGAGCCATAGCAAGAGACAGTAGGCAGAAGACAAAAGTGGGGAATTTCACTTTAAAAATTGTAACTGATTTCCATCTTGAAGGGTAATGATGATCAATGATCATCAGTGGTCAATGATGAAAGATAATGTGACTGACACAGAATGAATAGGTCAGAGATACACAGAAAATAAGATGAAATAAATGATCCATAGTTAAACATTAAGGGATTTGGCTTGATTTGAACTAGAATTTGTCATAGCATTCCGTTATTTGAACATCACAGAAGTAACATGCTATAAGAAGCTCAACATACATCTTAATATCAGCATGCCTCTAGCAACTGCATTTTATTTGTAACACTGGCTCTTTTCTGAATCGTTTAGCAAGAAATTGTACTTCTTCTTGTACTTTTGTCATGGATGGAGTCAGTGTGAGTTATGCATTTCACTCTCAAGAGAAAAACTGCAATATATTTTATTGATATAAAACAGTGAGTTAGCAAAGTTCAAAGGTTAATGTGACAGTGATTTAACAAGATTCAGTGGCAAGACACACTTGATTATTTACTGCACAGACAACAGGATCAGATAAAGCTGTCAGGAAGACCCTCCTGTTGAGTCACAAGGTTCGTAAAGGACCCCCTTGCTCTCTAAACTCTTTCTCAGAGGCGAGTCTAGGTGTGGCTGGATTCAATCCTAGTCCCAGACTTGGTCAACAGTTTATGTCTATAAAATATTGCATTTGAGAAGTTGTGTTAGTCTGGTGAAGTTCCCACTGACTGGAAAAGGGGAAACATAACCCCCATTTGTAAAAAAGGAAATAAGGATGACCCAGGGAATGACAGGCCAGTCAGTCACATGTCTGTTCCTGGAAAGATCCTCCTGGAAACTGTGCTAAAACACATGGAAAATGAGGAGGTGACTGGTGACAGCCAACATAGCTTCACTAAGGGCAAATTGTGCCTGACAAATTTAGTCACCTTCTACAATGGGGTCACAGCTTTAGAGGATAAGGGAAGTGATTCTCCCCTTCTACTGCACTCTTGTGAGACTCCACCTGGCGTACTGCGTCCAGTTCTAGGGGCCCCAACATAAGAAGGACATGGACCTGTTGGAGCGGCTCCAGAGGAGGCCATGAAGATGGTCATAGGACTGGAGCAACTCCCAGATGAGGACAGGCCAAAAGGGTTTTTCAGCCTGTAGAAAAGAAGGCTCTGAGGAGACCTCCTAGGAGCCTTCTAGTGCTGAAAGGGGGCTATAGGAGAGATGGGGAGGGACTCTTGTTCAGGGAGTGTAGTGACAGGACAAGGGGTAATGGCTTTAAGCTGAAAGAGGGGAGATTTAGATGAGATAACAGCGAAAAATTTTTTACCTGTGAGGGTGGTGAGGCATTGGCACAGGTTTCCTAGAGAGACTGTGGCTGCCCCATCCCTGGAGGGTTTCAAGGACAGGCTGGGTGGGGGTTTTAGGCGGACAGGCTGGATGAGGCTTTAAGCAACCTGGTCTCGTGGAAGTTGTCCCTGCCCATGGCAGGGAGGTTGGAACTCGATGATGTTTAAGGTCCCTTCCAACCCAAACCATTCTGTGATTCTATGACTGTATATGCGCAATCAAACCTTTACATCACTTTGCTAAGTTTAGCATGCTATTAGTCACTTACTGAGAATATGTTGATGCAAGTTATTTCTCGACCTCAAAGAGCAACCTTGAGAGGCATCCCTACCCAAAGGGACATCCTGGCATCTGCTGCTGTGCAGGAGAGCTCAATGGGCCCTGGGTAACCACTATTTATGGAGTAAGATGATTGACTTGTAGTCATATTTACATACTAACCCTATTTCAGTTGGTGAATGCTCAGATAGCCCTCAGCTGTTGACCGAGATGTGAAAGACAGTCCTTGGCTATTGTGCTGTTTTCTGTCCCCCTAGAGTCCAATTTAGCTGCATGTAGCCATCACCACCACTGGTGGCTATTGCCTAAGCAGGGGAGGGGAGGAGAGCACTTCACCACAACTTTGCATACGGCTGTTTGTCTCTAGTTAAATCATATCCATTAATCCCCTTGCAAGATTTATCAAATCTGACATAAAAGGAAAAATGTAGCATCAAAGGTTAATTTAATGTTACAGGGATTTTTAATGGTGATTTAGTATTAATGATGGTAGTTTATGAAGCATGTTAGTTAAATGAATGTGGGAGACAAAAATCATGCTTGTATTTAGCTTTGCTTAAGATTATAGCCTCTAAAGCTCAGAAGAGGTTATGAATAAACTTTCTTCTGGTGCTAAGGGCTGTATCTAACTAAAATAAAATTTGCACACAAAGATGATGTTCAGGCCATTGGAACAGCAAGGTCCCTTCATTCCTTGAGAAGAAGTGTTAAAAACATATTTGCAAGATTGCAACTCCTGCTGCTCCAGTAATGTTGGAGCCGTTGCTTCCAAAATGTTGGCATTTGGAAGCTGGTCTCAGAGGGGCAGTGATTTAAATATTGCGTTTTAGCACTGTGTAACACATCCTGGTAAAATTGTACCATTCTAATATCACAGTACAGAAAAGCACTGTGATAAAAATGCTATACAACATATACACTGAAGCAGTAATTAACCAAAATAAAAAAGGTTGAACTCAAAAGAAGTATTAAGGCTATGCTTTCTTCATCTTTTACCTGCTTGGATAACCAGGAAGAAATGAAGTGCATTCTGTGAGTGTGCATCACTATGTTGCATTTCCTCTTTTTAAATTTTATGTCAGTGCTACTATACACAGTTTCTTAACTCTACAATAATTTTGGTGGCATTAAACTATACATATACCTAAGAAGGGTCTCCATCTGTTACCAAAGTCCTGTACTGCTGTTTGCCTATTCCCAACAAATCTCATGTCACAATTCTGTTCAACTATAGGTCTCCTGTAAGGAATACAAACACTCATCGTGTATGGAAGGATGTCTGCTTAATGATAACAGATACCTGGGCTGTTCTGTTCCCCAGACTCTCATTTGTTTCTGAGCTCTAGACAGTCTGTATCATCTTGTACATCTATTTGCAGCTGTGTACATATGTATTTCCATATAGCTATTTAAAGGTTCTCCTCTGACACCTTCCCTCCAGATCTCATTTTAGACACAATACAGAATTTAAGTAAAATACCAAGTATCCAGAATGCTTCAAAATGATTCATTGGAAACAGACATTGTAGGGAAAATTAGAAGTTATTTCAGACAGTGAGATTATTGCTTTTTCACTCTAAAATAAGTAGCTTAGCACTTTTACTCCTTGTCAAAATTTTGAAATCCTTAAGTGTTTCAGTATATATCTATATAAATAAACTAAATTAACAACTATGTATAGGTATATGTTCATACAAAGAGTGGCATTTGTAGGATTCTACAATCTAGAGTGCTCCTGGTCATTTACTGAAAAATTGTTACAACTTAGAGGTCGCACAATTCTGCCGACACCATCATCAAATACCTTCTGTTTCAGACCTTTGGATAAAGAGGACTTGTTGCTCTGGTAAGTAGCAATCTTAATTTAGTAAGAATTTAGTTAATTTTCTTGCAGGCTTTGGACAATTCTTTTCAAGGCTCTGCTTCTGCTTGCCTTGTGACAAAATTGATGTGACTGATATTTCCCTGCACAACAGAGATGTTGTGATCTTACATCTGTGCTTTGAGGCACTAATACGAAAAGAGTCAGGTATAATTTAAGCATCTGAGGGGAAAAAACACCAGCAAGGAAACAAAAGGAATACTGCAGTACACAGATTAAAGCACAGAAATGGTATGTGATCTAATCACAATAGAGTCTGTACATATTGTTTTATTTATTTAAATTCAGTTACTGAATATTGATTTTTTTTTTTTTAATCTTTAAGCTACTGAGATTTCTCTCTCCATCCCTCCTGCCTGATACGTTATTTCTATAGAGGGATTAATAAAGAAGAAGTTTTTGTTGGTGTCATTTTTACTGGTGCAAACATGTAGTCTGGGAGACAATATAATAACTTCTGGAAATAAAGCTTATATATATGCTAAAGAATGCAGGTGATTTGCAGCCTCTCATAATTGATTTCCAGCCTGCTTACACTGCAGTACACATGGCACTGTGGGAAGTCTCTCCTCCAGCAAGGCATACCCAAGAGTTCCAACTGCAAGAGAACATCCATCTGTCATGTGAGACAGGATGTCACCACTTTGCAGTGCCCAAAGGAGAGCTGTAGTCTGTGCTTGAGGAGGATAACCACCCTATAATTGCACAGTGCTTGATACCAGTCTTGCTAACTTTAATGGGGGTCTTTCCAGTGAGTGGTCTGCACGTTGTGCCGCTGAGAAATGAATGCTTGTTGGATCAACACCAGAAACACTAACATTTACTGACAATTCCTGCTCCTCTGAAAAGCCCTGGATGCTTTACTCAGATGACTTTGACAGATCGCAAGCTTTAAGAGGCAGGTATAAATCAGATGCAACTCATACTTCTACAAATCCATAAAAGGAGCTCCTTTATACAGGAAATTTGCGCCAATATAATCTAGGGTCTGATTATACACCAATGTAGCTATATAGATCCAAACTCTTCCGTTCATTTTGGCAGAACCAGTTTTTTATTTGTTTCCGTTATCTAATTAGAAACAGGTTAACCAAATAAATCACTTCTAAATCAAATGACAGGACTAAACACAGGTTGATACAAATTTAACAGTATTAACATGAAAATTAACTTAAGCAATTTGATTTTTTGCATTTATTTTCATATTCCCCAGCTCTGCGGAGGTTATATAATTCTCCTCTCCTGCTTTATTTATCAAACAAATTTGTTAAAAAAAACCCACAAATATTTTGCCACTTTAATGTCTTGGCGTACAACACTGGCAAACTGATTGAGATAAAATAAAAAAAATTGTAGAATATTTTATATAAAATTATACAGCAGCTTCTTCATGGAAACATTTTTTATTTAGTTTGCAAATGCAAAAGCATTTATCTTCATATTTCCTAGTGAATAGATGATAGTTACTGTAGTTTATATTTGCCTTTGACAAAAAGGCATGTGTCAGTTCAATTTCCAAAGTGTATTGAAAGAATTTAAGAACTAAACTTGAATTCCTAGATACTTATTTTGGTGTTTAGCCAGGCATCCAAGTTTTCTAGACAGAGAGAAATGCTTCTTCTAGATAAAACCTGGTGCCCATCTAAGTCCCTAACTTCTCTGAAGGTGACCCATGTGAGTTGGTTGCGGTTCTAAATGTACTTCTCTACTGCACCACTTTTTGTTTGACAGTATTTTGAAAACTCTTGGATTCATCTCCAGTGAACTAGGAGGTAAGGAATTTTGTACTACATATAAAGATCAGCTTTTTCAAATCTTATTTTTCCTTAATGAAATGGAGTCAACACTCCACTCCAGTGTGCGTTTCTAACCTGTGTTATGTTTTTATCATGGTTACTTTCTAACTAAAGAAGTTGTAATTGTATGAACAGACCTTGCAGATTTTCTGTACACATTTTGGAATTTAACATGATATTTTGCCCACTGATGTGCCATGAGTTTAGGCAATGACA
>NW_010112706.1:0-21638 GCF_000699245.1 Pterocles gutturalis | reverse complement strand
TCTTTCAGCCATTTTTTCACTCTTTCCTTATGTGTCATAACAGTTTATGTATTTTTTACTTTAAAAATGGGAAAAAACTTTTCACATTGAAACAAGTGATATAATGAACTATATGCTGTAAGAAACATAGCTTTTCTGGGTGATATCTTTTTTATTTTCAATTCTCTTCCTCAATGATTATAGTTGATGCAGAAACCAGTAAGCAAATTGTTCTTTCCTTTCCACATTATCTTGTCCAATAGTGTCTCTCTGCATCAGTGACTATATCAGCAATATTATCATTGTCTTTGAATGTTGTCCTTATTAAATTCATAGGAACATGATTTTGTAGAGAAGGGAAAACGAAAGCCTTCTTTTCCTTAAATGTTTAGTCATTAGTATACTTCAGTGATTTAACCATTAACAGGGAGTATCAGTTTGCCTGTAAAGGGACTCATTATTTCACCATAAAGGGATGTCTGATTTTCTTAAGATTAGACTTTCAGATAACAATGTCATAAGAGTCTTTGGTACGCAAATAAGAAAATTAACATACATTAGTATTTTGTGACTTGGTGATTACTGGCTGTTAAGTTGCAATTTGGGGTCATCTTGCATCCACAGACAAAAAATGTAGCCACAGACAGCGATACATATTTCTCAGTTATTAGTTTTGTCATTTAGGGTGCACTGAGGAGTTTCTCCAGATCATGCCTTGTTTTTTTTTAGTGTGTCTGTCTAAGCAGAAATGGGAAACGTCTTACACAGTTGCTGCATGTGCATCCAAAGAGTAGTAGCAATTAATGACTCCAGAGTTGTGCAATTGATAACGATGTAGTTTTAATGCCTGATTTGCTTGAAATATCAGTCAATTGACAGAAACATCTCATATAGACCACATTTGAATTGTGAGAATTTGGATTGTGAGAATTTGGTCTGGCAAAAACATTTTTTGATTCAAGGTGATCTAACATATGGTATTTCTCAACTGCCTGCATGTTCAACAAAGATGATTCGGCAAGCACCTTTGACTATATCTATTCTGGTAAATAAGGATTTATGATCAAAACTGGCAATATCGTCCTGTTTGCCTGTAAGTATCCAGTACTAGTGAGACACCAAAAAGTTATGCATTCCAGAATCACAAACAACAAGTACAGGAGCCTGCAGATACCTGGAAGGCAGTTATAGAGATCACAGAGCTCTCCTGTTTTGGGGCAAGTGGTAAACCAACATCGAATGGCAATAAAGTGTGGTTTAGTATGTTCAAGTTAGACATGAGGAAAATCATCCTCGCTAGCACTTGGTCGTGCAGCACTGAAATGCATTTCCCAGAGATTTTGCTGCATTTCCATCTTTGGAGGCTTTTGAGATTGAGCTAGACAAAGCCACAGCTGGCCTTGTCTAGGGTTGGTGGTAGTCCTGCTTCAGGCTGGGAAGGAATGGTTGGAATCCCATCAAAGCATCCTTTCTGTGACTTGATGATGGTATTAGGAATGATTTTACACAGCTCAACAGTGACGATGAATCTCTAGAAGAGGGAATAGAGTCAGGAGTTTAACTGATGTCACCCATAAAATCCGGGTCTTGGATCAAGGTTCAGGCTTGACCTTTGTTGGCATACGTTGCTGTATGTTCTGTTTTGCCAGAAGGACTGTGAATGCTTGCCTTATCCTTCACTGCTGCATTTAATGGTTGGGTAGATCTCTTTGGAAGGAGAGAAAATGTTCCTTTTTCCTGGGAACAGATGAGTCTGGGCAGACAGAAACTCTGCACGTTGGGATCACCTTCTAGAATATGTGGGCTGAAGATGATCCATGTATGACCGAGATCAGCACTTGCAGAATGATGTTTGTTGTAACTCTGAACATCACTGCAAGTTGGTGGACTCAGAGTAAAGGAACAGGAAGTGTTCTATCCAGCAAGAGGAAGCCTGTAGATTTTTTTTTAATTTTGTTTTACACAATATATTTGAGTTTTTCCTATTTTAAGTTAGTCTTTCTGATTTATCACACTAAAACTTAGCTTTAGACGTTCAGAAACTTTTTGGCCTGCTCATCTTAAGAAGGCAGACTTGCCAGATCCATTTGCTTCTGTCATGTCATTAAATTTATTGCTTTTTCTATGGGTAACAGATGCCTTTTTCCCAAGGTTCATCCTACATAGACTGCTGAAGGTTTACTGCTAATGACTGAAGGGTAGAGAGAACACAGATGTCCATATGCTAAGCACCATTTGATTCGAAAGTGAGCACAATACATAGATTTTTGGTAAATAAATTATATGTACAGTGAAAAACTTAGCAATAATACATGATTGAAAACATTTAGATCAACTGGGAAAGATTACAACTGGAGATGAGGTAGGATAGGAAAGTCAAATAACGGGAAAAGAATAATTTAAAAATACAGACTTTCATAAACTTTGCAGATAAAATTATGGAGAGGGTGAAAAAATGGGCAAAAGGTGTTAAAGCAAGGTGATAATTTTGTAAAGAAATGGAAACTAGGTCAAGACAAATTGTTTCATGACCATGTGGAGATAAACACAAAGCACAAAGATCATGAAAGCAGAAGAAACCAGTTTATTATTAGTGAGCTAAAATGAGTATACCAAGGAGAAGTTTTCTGTGAAAGATGGAGAGAAATTACTGACAGACATAACAGCCAGGACATGTAATGCCATTTTTTAAAAAGTCTTCACTGAAAAAGGCTTCACTGAAAAAATCTTTCAGTCATTTAATTATATGACAGGAAGTTGTTACATTTCATTAGAGCATCAATGGAGTAATATCCAAGGGACAGGACAAGTTAGACTACTCAATCAAATCAAATGTGTCTAAAACAGTATGTAAGAAATCCTTCTGCCATTAGGTTTGAGAATGTTTGGAAATATAAATACATATATCTTTATTTATTTAAGATAACATTTTTTCATATATATGTAAGAAAAAAATGGGTAAGCTGGGGATTGTGGGTCTGTCACTATAATGTCAATTCTGAGAAAAATGATGGAGCACATAACCAGTGACATATAAAAATGTAAAGGAATAAGGAGATGATCAGCATATATCACAAATTTGTCAAAAAAAAAAAAAAAAAAGGCAAGTTAAAGCAACATATGTTACTTCAGAGAATTTCTTCAGGACTCTCTCTGGGTCCAGAAAGCCAGAAAATAGTTGATGGATCTGAGAGAGTTCGTGTATTAAAAGTAATGACCACATTGAACTAAAATGTCAGTATATCAGAGGAGAATATCAGAATTTAGCTGTCAAACTGAGGTACAAACCAGGATGTTATTCAATAAAAAGTGGTGAAAAGAAGACACCACACGCAGTAGACAGATGGATCATGATTGACTAAAACAGCAGTTCTGTAGAAAACGCTTTAGAGTATCCTTGGTCTAGAGAACTAATAGCAGACTTAAATTACAGCAAGGATGAGTCTTCTTCAATATTAAGATTTTTTTTTTTAATTAGAGAGATTTTGAAGTATTAAAATGGATTGCACAAGATGGCAATGGTTCTTCCAGTGTCAGAGATCTTTAAGAACAAATTAGAGAATTGTCCATCAGAAATGATATAGAAATAGCTTATCTTGCCTTAGGGAATGGGAATGCATTGGAGATACCCGCGATACCAATCAGTTCTGTGCTTCAAGTGGTGATACTTGCATGTGCATCCAATTGTGTTGACTTCTACTCCTGATGGACACAGAAATGCACTGAAATATTACTGTTGCAGTTGGTCTCATCCGGCCAAATATATAATTTCTTAAAAGAGTTCTTTCTTTCAAGATCAAGGACTGAAAAAGGCAGAATTACACTCAGGTTCTAGAGGAAACTTGTTTTTTTCTCTTTCTGTCATACAGCACTCACATCAAAGTTTTATGTACTTAAAATTTATATATATTAGCCACAGTTAAATAGTCTACTATAAATTGTTTACATGATTGGACATAGACAAATAATGTGGGGCTCATAAGGTGGTAATAGTGTTTTTGCACATATGAAATGGGTGTGTATTACAGCACTTTTTCATAAACTGGCTTGCCAAGTGTTTTTTCTGTTGATAGAGTACATGAAGAAACTGTAACCACTACTCCACTCGATATGAGAGAAGGTTCCATAACAGTATATAAAATGATATTGCACCAGTCATTTCATTGTCCATCTCTGGTCTCATCATAAACTGAAAGAGGAAAAGCTGAATTGACTTGCTTATATGTCAGAAACTTTGATACTGAATTACAATTTGATCTTACATGCCTTTAATGAGTGTGTTGTTGTGATGATGATGATAATAGTAATAATAATAATAATAGCACCACCACTTTGCAATTCTGTAATTGCTCTGATTATAACAACATGATTTACAAACACTAATTATATGAGCCTTTCAAGGCTCTTTTAACAAATGTAATAGGCTCAGATACAGCAATTACAATCATACTTCTCTTTCAGCCACAATTTCCTTAAGACTTATACGTAATCCATAACAAAGAAAATGGAGGAATATGAGCATTTTTGGCAAAAACTGGTGTGCTGAAGATATAGATGTTATTTTTATTCTTATTAAGCTACTTCTTTTTCTTACACGTCATTGTGTCACCACACAATGAACACTTTAATTTTTTCTTTCCTCATTTGCAAAACAAAAGTTAGTTTGCAAATTGCAAACTTTTAAACCCATTCATAATCAATGGAAACAGGTAATTAAATATTAATTTGCTGAAAAAACTCAGTATCTTTCCTCTTTATTCTGTGTTGTTTTATGTAACCTGCATGCTATCGTTTTTCTCACTTGACAGTTTGATTTCTATAGCATATTAATATCTTTAAAGTAGCCATTATGCAAACAGTAAAGCTGAAATTTACTTCATGCAGATAATTTACTTCAAAGCATGTTATACTTTTCACACAATTGCTCATACAGAAAAAAGAAAAAAATATAATTCTCAAAAATGTTGTTGAATATGTATAGGTGCTATGAACTAATTTTCTGTTTTAAATCTGAAACATCGACCTACAATTTCCTCCAGGGCCACACTGTCTCGTGACATTCCATCATCCATTTAATTTCCTTCAGTGCAGTGTTATTCTTCTACAGAAGTATTTTCTCCCCCCCTGCTGCCCTTTATCTCTACTTTGCCGTTTTGGAGTTAGACCTTTAGGTTTGTCAGACATAAGACAGATTGCTTGAAAGTGAACGTTTTACAGCTCATTGCTGCTTTTGTATGTTTTTAATATTGTTTTTTTTCCTCAAGTAAACTGCATGCAGTTTAAGCCAGGGTGTCTCAACTAACATCAGAGCAGACCTCTTTGTGATATCTTGGACCAATGAGTAAGCTTTGTGGTAAGACAACAAATGCCATTGCCCTTCAGCTTCTCTCTTTTGTGGGAAAGCAGAATCTACTTGGCCACAGTCATGGACCAAATTCTACATTCCTATAGTACCGTCAATGATAACTGAAGCAAACCGTGGTAGTACAGTGAGTTCAGCTGATATAGTCCATCTTACTTTATCCTTTTCTATGCCTTTACATCATTGCAGTGAAAATTTCTGCAGAATTTGGTTCAATGAATTAAAATGAAAAATTTCCTAAAGTTGCATCTTCTTCATTAAAAAAAAAAAAAAAAACAACAAAAAAAACCCAAACAAACTTATTTTTCCTCCCTTGCCTTTATTTTTAGCAAGGAAAAGTTAGCAGATGTATTTTACTTCTACCTCATTCAGCTTTATTGTATTAGATAATTAGAAAAAAAATCTTCCTGTAACTATAAAAATCCTCAATATTTATAAACTTACATATGGTTTAAAGTAAAAAAATAGATATAGACACACAGTGAAAACAGTCCTTTGGTGATTTAAAAACTATGTCTGTTTTACTTCTGATCTGCTTAAATCAATCCCATGGGTAAACAGTAACACTAAATGGATTTAGTTTTATAAAAACTCCTAATCTCAACAACCGTATTGTCAATTTCTTACTTGTTTCATATGTCTTTATATAGTCTTCATTAGAGAAGAAATAATGTTAATAAACATTTATTTGAAACACATTTGCATCAAGAGATATCCCACATAACATTTTGTAAATCAAGAAGTTTAAACGCAGTGTAAGAAACAAGATCCGTTGAAATAAAAAAACAAGAATGCCTTTTCATATTGTGATAAAACCGACACACTTTGCTAGTAGACAAGGTGTTTGACTACCTTAACAGGGCTTTGAAAATAAACAATTCACTATATTTAGTCAATACTTGAATCCTGGTTCACCAGAATTCACCAAAACTCTTCCACTATTAATATGGACAATGCATAAACATTTAAAATTAGGTATTGAATGGCAGTTATCAGCGTAATATCAAGTGACTGAAGGTCTTGGACCGACTGTATATCTGCCGTGAATAGACATGAAAGCATGTGGCATTTCAAGTTATCCCAATTTTTAGAAGAACAGCAATTCCTATTATGTATTGCCTGCTGAATCCATTTAAACAAAGGCAGATTGTAGCAGACTGAAATTATTTGAACTCCTTGAGAATGGAGGAATAGGCTCCTAGTGGAGGATTACTGAAGTTTGGTTGCCAATTGTGGAAAAGTCTTACTACAGAAACCAACATTATAGCAAAAGAAACAAAAGCTCAGTCTGATGGCTTTATAACAGGATGTGAGGAAAATTGCAGATGGTAGAATGTTTATTTGAAGATCACTAAATAAAATACAGACAGGGAGCAACAGTCAAGAATTTGACAATGTGTGTGTGTGAGTAACTCACAGTTTTGCTTTCAAAATAAGAAAATCAAATAATTTAGAAAAGCACCAGCTAAAAGGATTTCAGTAGGAAAAAAAAAAAAAAGGCATTTTAAAATTACAAAAAATACTGAAGACTGCTTCTGTAGAGAGTCATCAGAGACCATGGAAAGTAGGGGTGTGTAAAGGACTATTCATGCAGTTTTGCACAAACTGCAAATTGACTGTCGAGGCTCTGATAAGGTGAAGCCTTGTGATGTCTCAAAGCATTCCAGTTGTAGACTCTAAGCTCTATTCCTTGCAGATAAGAAGGAGCGAAGAATACATCGAAGGCCTTACTCCCCTCACTAACAATGGACTCAGTCTTGCTCTTACAACAAAGTAGCCAACCCTTGCTGAGTAAGGCCTTGCCTCTGTCTATAAAAGGTGAATAAACAAAGAGAAGGGGCTTGAGCCCACCACCTGAGGACTCCTGAGATGCTGACAGACTGATTGAGCAACCCCCCGACTCAAGATGTCGACACTTTTCTCCAAGGATCCAAAGAGTGGTGAAAACCTTTCTCTCTCTTCTCTCCTTTTCATTTCTTTTTCTCTTCAAGGATCTCTTGATCTCTCTCTCTGGCACACATGGCAACACTTTATAAGTTTTATGCCAGCTCCTTTTGGGGCTTGTTTAGCAGGTTTTCCGTTTTTTGGTTTGTTTGTTTGTTTTTGGTTTTTTTGTCTATTTTAGTACTGAAAAGTGATTGCAAGTGTTGTGCACGGTTGCCAGTTAAGTGATTGCAAGTTTTACGAGAGGTTGCGGGTTTCTTAGTATTGCTGTAAAATATGCTGATGTTATCACATTGCTGTAAGATTTGGTGTTGTTGGCGGTTGGTAGTGTTGTCATGAATTGTCTTTACCAAGTAATTTGTTTTCTTTTGTAATTCTGTTAAATTCCACATTTTATAGTCTACATTTCTCTTTCCCCCCAAACAATTATATGCATTAAAGTTGTAAGCCGGTATTCAATTCTTAGTGTTGTCTCACCTAAATTTGCCCCAAGGGAATATATACAACCTCCTCGAACCCCATTCATCCCACCCATGGTGGTTTTGTGAGCTGGGTCATGGCAGGGTGTTGTGAGTAGAAATAAGTCCAGACCACTGTCCCGTGCCTTAAAAGCAGGACTACTCCATAGTTCGCTAGAAAGAGAACACTTAAAGCTGGTTTTGTTCTCAAACTAAGTGTTTGTCCCATTAGGCCACTGCTGCTGCAGACTTGCAACTCAACCAAACTCACCAACCAGCTCACCAACAGCCGCAGTCTAAAAGTGACGACTGGAGGATGTGCAACCATTTCTGGACAAATTATGTGACTAAATGGACCTCAGAAAAAAAAGAAAAAGTAGCAGAAGGGTGGGTGCATGGAGTGAAAACAGAAAATAAAGGCTTCTACAGGCAGCTTTCATGGAGAGGCCCATAAACCTGCATCCTTGGGTTTTGTGCCTTATGACCTGGAATGAAAAACAGGAAAAAGATCATCTATTACTGGCTATACTAGCCATACTACTGCAACACAGTCGTATCAGGTTTACAAAATGTTCCAGTATCAAATATTCTTGAAATGCCTCTTTTTATGGGTATTACAACCACTACTACAAGAGTGGATATTTCTGCTGCTCTCACTGGTTTTTAAGAATACACAAGTTTCTTTTATTTCTTAACATAACTCTCTATAATTCATTTTTGCTTTAACAAACCACACACCTGTCAATAACCATGGTGCATTTCAGCCCTGTAAGCTCTTTAGACTGCTGAGTGTTTCCTTTTTATATTTGCAGTGTGCTTAGCCTGTAACACAGTGTCTTTTGAGTGTTCTAACCATGCAGAATTAATAATAAAGAATAACAATTCACACCTGTCTTTTGCTCCTGGACCCAGTATCCTCTTAAGCCGATGAAAGGATTACCTTTGATTTACAGAGATAGAGTGGGGATCTTGATGCAGGGAGCATAACAAAATAAATATGAATAAAAGTATTTTACAGTCGAGAAATAACCTGAGCCTGGTCATGAACCATGGCCCTCCCTGGCAAACCTCTCTGGCAAATTCTCCAGTCTGATATCTCTGTCTGATATTTTCTCACTGTCCTGTGTTTATTTTAAATTTTTCTTAAAAAGACCACACCTACTCCTCTGAAGAAGTCTACTTTGTCCCTTTTTAGTCACTGAGCTTAAGTGAAGGTCTTACTCATCAAGAAACAGAATATGAAAGAATCATAGAAGCATAGAATGGTTTGGGTTGGAAGGGACCTTAAAGATCATCGATTTCCAGCCCCTCTGCCATGGGCAGGGACACCTCCCACTAGCCCAGGTTGCTCAAAGCCTCATCCAGCCTGGCCTTGATCACCTCCGGGGACGGGGCATCCACAGCTTCTCTGGGCAACCTCTTCCAAGTGTCTCACCACCCTCACAGGAAAAAATATCTTCCTATTACCTCCTCTAGACCTACCCTCTTTCTTCTTAAAACTGTTACCTCTCATTCTATCCTTCCACCCCCTGATCAAGGGTGCTTCCCCACCTCTCCTGTAGCCCCTTTTCAGAACCAGAAGGCTGCTATAAGGTCTCCCCAGAGCCTTCTTTTCTCCAGGCTGAACAACCCCAACTGTCTCAGCCTGTCCTTGTATGGGACGTGCTCCAGCCTTCTGACCATCTTTGTGGCCTCCACTGGACCCGCTCTAACTGGTCCATGTCCTTCCTTTGCTGAGGACCCCAGAGCTGGATGCAGCACTGCAGGGGGGGCCTCGCGAGAGAAAAGCAGAGAGGGAGAATCACCTCCCTCAACCTGCTGGTCTTTTGATGCAGCCTAGGCTACTGCTGGATTTCTGCTCTGTGACTGCACATTGCCAGCTCCCGTTAAGCTTCTCAGCAACCAGCACCCTCAAGTGTTCAGGGCTGCTCTCTATCCATTCTCTGCCCAGTCTGTATTTGTGCTTGGGATTGCCCTGACCCATGTGCAGGACCTTGCACTTGGCCTTGTTGAACTTCATGAGGTTTGCACAGGCCCACCTCTCAAGCCTGTAAGGGCAGAGCAAAGTAAGGCATCATCTCACAACTTGTTTATGTTCTTTCAATTTTTGGGCAAAACCAGTAGTTTCTTGTATTAGAAACACATTATCTAGACTTCTACCTTAGAAGGGCTAAACCCTACAGTTCTACAGTATTTTATTGCAATTTCTATCTACTGACAGAGCCTGGTGATTTAAGTGTACATATATTTAAGCAGAAGATAATCCCTTCCGCTTTCCAAGATGCTGTCAGAGTTTTTGCTGCATTTTTTTAAGTGTTTTGCTGTCCCTTTATAATTTATCAGAGGAAGACAGAGGAAGAAATGTATATGTTCTTGTGTTTCCTGCAACATAATCCACAACACTGCTGGTAGGACATCGAGCTAAATCCCACACCCTGTGAGGGTGCAGTTATCATGCCCTCAGAAAAAACACTTCATTTCATTTGATCTTAACACAAGTTAAGATGATGTATAATATCTTCCTTGTGGGCTGGCTTACATTCTCTACTACCTTGCAGAGCCAAAATGTGGGGGGGAGTTTTTATTGTTGGGGTTTTTTTGCCTTTTACTTTTTTTTTTTTAGAGAAAGACAGTCTTTCCCGACAACTGCAGTGTCCAGCCCTTAGATCTATCACAACATTAGACCTCACATCTGCAGAATCAATTTGATGGCTTATTTTGTGATCATCTCTCCCTCTTGTGGCTGATTTCAGCAAGGAAAAGTATAGTTATTTACAATTAAATTGAAATCAGGTAACCCTGAGTGTTACCTAACATCAGGATGTTGCTACATATGTTTAAGTTATAGAGTGTTATGAATTGTTAAGGACATAATTTGATGTCCCACACTTAACAGTGCCATTTACACAGTGTCTTGTTAAACCCTATCCACCTTAACTCTCACTTGTTAAATGACTATGCAGGTTATGCTGCTAAATGGGTGTGTACAAATGAAACATTTTTTAAAGAAAGCTTTCAAAAGTGGGATTTTTTTTTTTTAATTTGCATGGATGTTTTCAAATTAATACTAGTGTCTTTCTAGAGAAAAAAAAAAAAGTATGTTAATTTCATCACATGGTAAATCTTATTAGTATAACTGAAGGTTGTATGGAACCACATACTGCCTCATTGCTTAAAGGAGTTACAAAAGTTATAGATTTCTCCCAAGGAGTAAAACATATTTTCAAAAGCTATTTCTTCAGGTAGTTCACCTCACATACTTGGCATCCTTTTGTACAGAGTGAGTTGTACTATTTTCCTGTCAGCCTAATTTTTTGTTGGGCTTTTCACTTGGCATTCTGAAAAACAAAACATGCAGGGAAACAAACTGCAGCTCTTGAAGAAAACCAATAAAAAAACAACAACAAACAAACCAAAATCTGATGGTATAACCGTAAAACTGAGCAAGAGGGGACTTTGACTAAGATTATGCATTGCGTAGTTTTGGGAGCTAGGTGGGGACCTGTACATGTGTGAAAAGAGTCAAATCTGCACCAATAATTCTTCCTTCGGTCTATGTGTAGGCTGACCAGTTGTTTAGACAGGTTTACAGAGAAGTGATGGCAAAGCACTGAAAGTTCTGATGACTTGGACTGGTTCCTCTCTCTGTACTCTGACTAATAGTGAATTCCAGTTGGTCCAATGCGAGTGGACACCACTCAGGACACTGGAGACCAGATACAGTGGCAGTAATGGTGTCTACATCCCTTCTTCAAGCACCACAGCCTATAGATGGTGGAGCATCTGGCTACCAGTCCACGAATAGACTTCTAAGGATTTTCAAAATTGTCCAGGGTGTCTCAGACATTCATGTAGAACAGAGATGTTTAAACAGAACCTATTTATCTCCTTCTGGAGGAACAGCAGAAATGTGCTGGGTTACTTTATTTTCAAAGGACACGGGAAGCCCATGCAGGAACTGCTGAATCAAGCTCCCGTGGATGAGGTTAACCTTTGAATTACAACATATTTATGTATGTACGAACAATATCGCCACTAACTCAGTGGGAGCTAAGACTGACTCTCATAAAGATATCTACCTTTGCCTCCTAACCTAGCTCTGAATCCTACCCTGATATATCTTAAACATGTGAGCTTGATGATCAGTTTCAGTTTGCAAAAGTCATGGACATGTGTTAGATTCTAACAGCTTTGAAAAGGGCAGTCTATCAGTCCTCTTAAAGTTAAAGTTCAAAGAGCAAACAAGTGTCTTCTGTAAAGCCCGAGTGTCGTGGGTTAAAAAAAAAAAAAAAAAAACCACGTTTTTTCAGGAAAGTCTTCAAAGAAATCAGGATTTCCCATGAAATCGTTCCAGTTTCAGTGATGAATACTAGACTATAAACATTCCTGGTAATGCCATTAGCATCCTTTTAGCAATTTTCAACTTTTTCTCTTGAGAGTTGTTGCCTGACATCGCTTGTTCATCTGCTTAGGTCATCTGTTCCTCTCCGTGGCAACTGGGAAATTACTGTACATCAGAGATCTGAAGTATAAATGCATTTATTGTCCTTGCTGTGTTCTCTTGGGTGAGGAAATGAGGGTTGTCTTACATCATGGAAGCAGCAAGGTCTGTAGCCACCCTTATTTCTGTGCGAGTAGAAGTTTTCCAATCATACTTCATCACCATTTAAAATATAATTTGTGTCCTTTTCCTCATAGTCTCCCTCTTGCTGCTGGTTTCATCATTTCTAAAAGACATGAGCCTGAACCAGAGGGGGAGCTATTCATTGAGCTACTATCCTGCTTTGCTAGGAGATTAAAAGACTAAAATCTTGACCTTCCTGTTTTTGATCCGTATTAAAGTAGTAGAGAGAATTTTGTTCTCAGGGTCTGTGGTTTTGTTCCTACAAGGAATGCAATAATCCCTCTTAGAGATTAGAGCATATGTATTCGCTTGGCCAAATCAATCTATAGTGGAATATAGTGTTTTCAGTTGTTTAGTTGAGAAGATCTAAGCTAACGGAAATAAATTGCTCACTTGGAATTGCTCAAGTGGCTTGACACCCACATTTATCTGCTGTGATGCTACAGCTCAGAGACTGGAGGAGATTTAAAGGTTGCAGAGAATTGAGTTAATTTTATGGCCCTTGTTTTGATTTAGGGAGCCAATACAAATATTATTGTATCTTCTTGGTGCTTACTACAAGCTCATTTAAAAATGTATGAAAGGAAAGCTCCATTCTGTCATAACAAGACTTAACACACTCTGGCTATATAAAAATGTTACACTGAAATAATTTCTTCAGAAAATAGCTTCTGAAAAATGGAGACTTTAGGACCATTGTTATCATATACTTCTCATAAAAATAGATTACAATTAAATTGCATATATATATATATTTATTTGAAGCAAACAGAATTTTCAAGCTTTGTTTTTTGCTTTGAGATTTTCCAGCTGTGGGGATAAGCTTATTTTATTAGAGCTTATTTTACAACGAGCTCTTTGTCAGATGTACAGGTAGCTTGTAAACCCTAGGGGTTCAAATACATGTGGACAAATCTCTTCAAGGTCTGCTTGAAGCATGGTAAAAGCTTACTATTATTTTCCTGTTAGACTCGGGTCAGAACTAATTTTGAGGAGACCTTTTAAACCCCTGATACTGTAGCACCCCAGGTAAGAAGTAAAGTGGAAGTGTAAGAAATATGATAATTTCAGCAGAGGGAAACAAACTACAAAAGCAATTCTTTGAGCAAGGGGAAAATAAAAAAGTATTTTTGTTAACATTTTCAGTAATATTTTTTGTTTCTTTAGCTATGTCTTTTAGTATTTTGAACACATTTTTTTTTAAATCTTATTTTTGATGCTGCAAGCAGAATAGAAGGTGACAAGAATATTTGATTACTTTCGGCCTAATGCCTTTGATAGGTTCATGCTGCATATAATCACTACACGGGTCTTTCTTGCTTTGTGCATAGGATTGATAACCAAACAAGACCTAATTCCTTGTTCTACCAAATCCCATGTAAAATGGCCAACACGTCCCTGCCATGCTTCCCAAATAACGCAGCAAAGGTCAGCTGAACCAGTTCTCGACTTACAGCACTAGCCTTGAGCTCAGCATCTGGGCAGTGTGAAACTGGTATCAACTAGGGCATTTTGGATTGAATCATGTCCTTAGAATGCTGCTGCCATCCAAAGACACAAGCTGGTATTGCTGTACTGCTGTGTACGCAGGAATCTGACGTCAGTAGTTTTGGAAAGAAATAAGAAGGCAGATATGCCACCATTCCTCAAGTTCCACTTTTTCTGCTAAGGGGTCTAAAGTGAGAACCATTTAATTTTTCTTCTTTTTTTTTTTTTTCTTAAAAAAAAAAAAAACCACCCCATTTTTGTGAGAAATAATTGGTTTTCAAAATTTTGAAATATAGCATTCACCCTGTCTCATGAAAACATTTATTTTCTATGATGTGAACATCAGGCTGTGCTACAGAGCAGTCTTTGTTCATTGCCCTTCCCATGTCTTCCTGTAAAGGATCTCACTAATTTTTCATGTCAAACAGCTTGGCAAATTCTTCTTTGTTTGGAGCACTTAAATGGCAATCAGGTATTTTTCTAAAACAATCTGCTCTGGATCAGCAGACTAGATGGGGCTCAATTAACACTTCTTATGTCTCCTGGCATGATCGTTCACACTGAAAAGATAAATTTCTAGGCTTCGCTAAGGAGAAATCAAGAGACAAAGTTATACTGCTGCGATTATAGCAACTTTTACTTTAACATAGACTTGTAGGGGCAGGATGAGTCATGGGGAAAAATCCTATAAACATGGTTGTCTTATTTAGTCTACTTCACATGTTAATTTTCTAAGTATCTGTGGCCAATGCATTAGAATACAATTCTCCTGAGTGATTAAAATTTCTTTTTCCTTAACTCTTCCAGCACTTATTAATATGTAGTCATAGTTATGTGGTTGTTACAACTTCACTGTATATTTCACAGTTAACCAAAACTAGGTCTAAGAAACACTCTGGGGCTACAATTTATAAAAAAATAACGTATCTTTATTTTTCTTTTTAACCTCACCAACCACAGTCCTCACTACAGTGAATTTTATATCTCAGCATATCTACAGTACTGATTACTGAAAAGAAACCTCCTAGACATAAATTTACCCTGATTTTCTGCAAAGCCAAACCATTTCAGTGAGGTTTACGAAGCTATTTAGAAGTAATTTATCTTGATGTAAGAAGGGTCTCATTAATATCTTTGATGTTGTTATGCTCTTTATAACAGTCTCTCTCATATTAATGTCTAGCCAGTTCTGTCCTATTAAGAGAAATTCCTTCATTATCCCATCTAGTGGCTACTGAGTGCTTCAATCTATTTGTGATTTTCACCTGTGTGTTTGTTCTTCTGTGAAATTATGCAGGCTATTACTATTTGGACGTAATTAATCATACTTCTGCTCTTTAGTGGGGAGTTCCACAGGTTGATTGTGCTATTATACAATTATGCTTCAATACTTGTGAAATACTGCTTGTTTCAGCTGTAATTTGGCTTGTGTTATCACCCCTCTCTCTGTATTAACCTTCTTGCCAGCACCTCCACTTTTCTGGGGCTTACAGTTCACACTTGTGTATGAACTGACAGTACTTGACTGTGGGAGCTTTGCCAGTGCTGAGGAGCCAACTCAGTGTGCTCCACTGTTTTTCAAACCTCACTCATCACCACCAAAACTGATACTGAAAGGCAAACACCAAGACTTCTCTTATTTACCTTCAGCCTCATAAGCAGATCACTTAATTTTATTGTATTAACATTAACAATGCCATTAGCTTGTATTTTTTTTACTATTGTTGCCAGGTTTGTAATTTCATACAACCTAGTTGACACACATTTTGTTTATCACACAAATATAAAACTTTCGCTATGTATTAGGTGCCAATGTTGGGAAGCAAATGGGGTTGAATGCTGATCTCATCTGAGATATAGTTCAAGGCCACTTTCATTTGGAGCAGAAAGCAAGGGAATAGCTTGACTTGGGGAACTGCTGGAAACCTGGCAGTTATAAAGCTCCTTCTGGTTCATTTACCCACAGTAAAGCTTAAATCCATAAAGGAAGGTGGACAATGTTGGTGACACACTTGGGAAGTCTGTATGGAGAGAGCTGGTGAAAGTGATGCTGGATGCTGGTTTTTCTCAAAAATAATGAAATTGAGATTGACAAAGTCAAACCTTGTGCTTCTGAATTACCTGAGCATTCCAAATAACTTAAGGACACTGCCCTGGACAAAATCCTCCTACAAATGGATGCTATGATTTTCGTTTTTGGACAGTTCACTCATAATTTGGTACTCTCACTTTGCAAGGAATTAAATCACCTCACTCTATACCAGTCCCGTAGCAAATCAAGAGGAAACAGTTCCATTTGCAAATAACTCAGTGAATATGAGAAACATTAATGGCTGCGGCTTCTGTGCCACCTAGGGATTTAGTCATATAGCTCCCATCAGCTTCAGGATTGAAATGTCTTGCATCCACTTTGAAAATATGCCTCAAAGATTTTACCGCAAAGGCAAAACACAAAGGCAGCAAAGAAATTCAGACTGAAAGTGGAAATTCCCTTCCTCATGTGTATTGATGGAGTGTTTGAAATGCAGCTAATCTTGTACATCATAAAATGTAGTAACCAGACATGGCAGGTGATTTTAGAAGGAGAAAGAATACAACAGATGAATTTTCTATTTGCAGTGTGCAGCTTAGAGGTGTATACTCTGATATTATATCAAAAAACCCTCAGATGCAGCAGCATCATTGCTATCAGCCGTGTCCCAGTGATGAAGCTTGTTGGGAATGTGCTCCATGACTATGAAGCAGGATAAGGAGCATGAACTGGAAGCATCAGACCAGATACACAGCTGAGGGAGAAAACTGTATTCAAACGTAGAAGCTGAGTTTACCTTTCCAAAGGTGCTTTTTCTTCATCTTGTCAAAATTTGTATTCTCCCTAAGTGACTCTATGTGAAACCTAAGCAGTCAGCTCCATGGGAAGTGCTTACCAGACAAAAGATATCACTGCCTTGGATACGAGCTTGCAGGATGAGATGAAAAGTGCTGGGAACACCCACTTCCTTCTCTGCCACTGCTTCCACCACTCTTTGGCAAGTCATATAGTGTCATCTACCTCACCTTATTTTAGCTATCCAAAATAGATTTATCAGCCTAAAATGTTCACCAAGATTCACCAAGGGAGAGAGAAAATTGGCGATTCATCTTGTCTGTCTTTGACATTTATGTCTATATGAGACAATACTGCAAACTCTTTCATATTTTAGATATGTCATACGTAAGCACTTCTGTGCATGTATGTAGCCAGTGAGGAAAACTATAGGATATGTGTATGGTTATGATTTCAGATATGGTTTTAGGCATGTAAAATTTTAAAATTAGAGTTTCGAAAAATATATAGGGGGAAGAAGTTATGTCCTTTCATTGTTTCATTTTTTGTTAGGTTCAAGTCATTTTGAATCTAGCTGTCTTCCACACATTGGGAAATGCTCTTATATTTGTAGCTTTCTTGCATCTTACGACATTCTGTGTCTTTTCTTTAAAAAAAAAAAAGCAAGATTCAGCTTATTATTGTTTTTAATGACATTTACAAATACAGATATTATAAGCCTTCTGAGTGCATAAGAAAGCTGGAAAACAGTCAAGAGTAGGACGTGAAGATGTGGAAACTGAAAGATAAGTAAACATAACTCAGATGGTATCTATTGATTTTCCAAACTAATATCAAGATTTTTTAAGGAATATGACTGATTTTTTTTTATATTTCATATTGGAGATGATGTAAGTAAGTCTCAGGTTTCCTGTTTTCCACGTTGAAGGATGGTAACTTCAAGTCAGTGGCATACAATGTCCAAATTTTCTACTGGGACAAAGAAAAAATATTTGTGCATGAAAAATTTTTTACATATTGATCAAATTCTACCCCAAGCAAGAAAGACCTTGTGGTAATTAGTTTTAACCTACATTCCTCACTGCACTTGTCTCCCCCTGTGAGCCCAGTGTGATGATCAAAAATCAAAGTCACTTGTTAATTCTGTTAAATATCCGTAATGACAAATGACGAGAGATTTTCAAGAGAACAGAGCCAATTGACAATTGTTGACAGTTGTGCTCACACAAAAGGTAGTTCAAAAGCTGGAAATCTAAGACAACATCAATCAAAAAGGGAAAAAAGTATCTTCTTCATCATGATAGAAAATGAATTTGGAACTGGTTATAGGACAACACAGGAGATATTTCTGTCACTCAGAATCTCTAGTATGAGACTCCATATGAACTTTTGGAAAGATGTTCTTTAAATCAGATACACATCACTGACCATGAGGTAACCCTGTGTGTGGGAAGTGGGACTGGAGAGACACAAGAAGAGGTCCCACCTAACTATACCAGCTGATGGGTCCAGGACTATCTGTCTGTCATCTGGCTCTACTAAATGTCATCATGTAATCATGACCATATACTCTAGATGTACACATGTCTGGGTCCATGCTTGCAGATGTAAAAAACATTTTTTCTATTTACAGGAACATATCGGGGTGTGGTTTGACATGCAGGTTTTATGACCTAGCCCTTGGTTAAGCACTGTTTGAATGGCTGTTTGAGTAATTCATTAAACTTTTGTATGGGGTGGTGCCAAGGGACCTGAGATTTTTTTTTTTTAATAGTGCACTAGACTCCAACATATGTTGCACGACACATCAGAGCATATGAGTGTATAACATATTCCTTGAATATATGTGACCAGTGGAAGTACCAAAATATGTACTGAATGCCACAGTATTAGTATATTATTCATACAGAACATTTAAAAACAGGGTTTAGAAGTATGATTGCCTTTCATACTTTTTTGTTTTGAGATGGTTTGTATTCGGTAGACTGCAGCTCAAGTGGTCCTCAGCAATATGTGAATCCTTTAGCACTTAGAAATTAAGTCAAATAAACACCTTTTTTTTTTTTTTTTTTTTTTTTTTCACCTAAGTGTGGGTACCATAGCAATATTTACAAATGGAAAACACCAGAGGGTAGTATTTATTTATTTTCCAAGATATTGAGAAACAGTAGAGCGCTCTGGCTGCTGAATCCAGAAGGATATAACTGAACACTTAAATTTGTTCCGGCCAAATGTAGTCTATTCCAGCATACTTCTATTGGTGAGTGCGTGAGAAAGCTGAGGTTCAGATTGTGTGAGCTATCAGGACAAGACTGAAAAGTTTGATATTGTTAAGGAAATTAAAGATAAGCACTAAACTGGCAAGCTTTTCTTCTCTAGCAGCTCTGAATTATTAACAATGTAAAACAGAAGCAATGAAATCTTGAGAGTCACTTTGTAGACCTGGAATGAATAATTTAGGAAAGCTACTGTCTGCTGTCTCCTTGTTATTAAGCAGGCAGTTGGAAATGGCTGAAAATGACTGAAAGCAATAAAACAAAGGCTGTTGGAATAGCACCTTTGCACAGCTTTGGGCCTCTTTGCTTGCGCTGGAGTGTGCTGTTATACAGTAGAAGATTTCTCTGGCACTTAATCTGGCTTGGTTGGATACTTATCTATCTATGTTGTTGGAATTGTCCTGTGATAAAGAACGAACTGAAAAGTTTGTTACACAAGCTGCTATGCTGGTTATTGTTGTAATAGCGCAAGCCATGAGCCAATGCTCACAATTATAAAGGTCTGGAGTTCAACTTCTGAATTTAGTGTTAATTAATTTTTTCCCTTGTTTTCAAATCTATCTGCTAGATAATAAAGGAATCTCACTAATTTGCATTACACTCCATTGACAGTCTGTATAATCTCAATTTCAAGTACACATGAGTTGGCTGTGAAAAACAGCCATTTCTGTCAGGAAATAAAGACTAATTCTGTGAGATCAGCTGAGCTGATAGCTTTTAGTTGCAATTATATAATTAAAGTTTACCAGTAAATTTTTTACATAATAGTTCTTAATTTCTTACATAGTATTTATGTTCTTATGTAACATTTACAATAACTAGTAACCCCAGCTTGGATGAAGTCTCTTCTCAGCAGGAGGTTGTGAGATGTATGTAAATGCAACATACAGCTTGGAAATTTTAGTTAAATATCTTGATTCATCCCCATCTACTTTGATGTTAGACCACATCACTCAGGCTAAGAAATCTTCTCATGAGTTCTGTATAGCTGTCAGAAGGAGGTAACTACCTTCAACGGTGATAGCAATGCCAGATCTCCTAATGACAAGACAGTGACCTTTACTTAACCTCAGTTAAATTCTTAAAAGTAGGCAAGTGAATCCAAACCAAAAACATACAATGAGCAGGAGCCATTATTAACTGAAGAAAATAACTGAAGGCAAGACAAATGCTGTCAACAAATAGTGCTACACTTGCTCCGATCTCAAACAAAACAAGCCTGGATGTTAAGGCTGGGTGATAGTTGTAACCCAAACACCTTCACATGAATGAGTGGAAGGAACAATAGACAACTGAATGAGTCTGAACCCCAGCAATGTTCTGAAAAATGGGGATATCCTCCAGTGGAGCACAAGCACTAATGTTTAAAGAAGAAAAGCAACATCTGAGCTATTCACAGCTCTAGCATCTGTTACCCAACTAAAACCCATTGCCGAGGACTGTTGCATATTCTGCTTCCCTGCTGCATCTAGTGAAAAAAATATATGCTTAAATTTCAGGGCTTTTTTTTTTAAAAAGTGTGCACAGGAACAAAATGCAGTGATGAGCCAAAAACCAAATGAAAGTCCACACAAAGACAGAAGTTCCTTGAAACTTAATTTTGCACGATAGAAAAGTGCTCTTTCTTCATCTCTACAATTCTTTTTTTCAGCATGAACACCAGCAATTTCCATTCTTTGCTTCTTATTGTGTGCACAGTAAACATCACAGGGATAATGCTTACTTACCCCTCAGGGGGCTTGTGAAGATTAATTAGTTAATGTTCTTGATGCATGTCAAAGATGAAAAGCTCAGTGTAAGTACTAAGCATTTGTGCATTCATAGACATCAGAAATATGCATTCTCTACAGGAAAGATGAAAGGTAGGACTGTTTTCTAGCTGTGTCCAATTTCCAGAGTTGAAACTCTTATTTATAGAAAGCCTACAAAATTACATTTTAATAGTTGAGCTATTTAGAGAAAATATTGTATAAGACATCGAGGTATCTATTTTTGCGTTTGAACCTGGGTGAAGAAAACACTGAAAAGCTGCTGATTCCATTACACGACAAGAAAGAAAAGCTATGTTGTTTAGTGAGATTACAATGGAAATGAGGGAAAGAAAATGTTCTACTTAAGAGTTTATAATGCAAAGAGTATTTAAGATGTTTGTGTCTTAAATTTTCCCCTAGGTTCCTGACACTTGTCTTGTTTCATACGGTTCATTTTGCATAGTAAAGTCTTAATCTAAACCTCTGGTAAAGACACTGGATCCTTCTGCTGGTTGCAGTTGTTTATGGTTAAGACTCTCTGTTGCCTGAAGCAAAAAGAGGACATTTGTCCATTTTTCTCAGATCTAAGAGAAATAACAGGAAATTAAAAATAGGTGTTAAACTATACTATTATGTGAAATAATGGAGATAAAACCAGATTTATTTTCTAATATAAGGCCATAAATTGTGTTTTTGACAGCCTTAAGCAAATGGTTAGGAATGTTTCTTCAAATATTTACTGTTTCAGAAGTTATTCTAGAGTGTGTATTATAAGAAAAGAGTCACCAAATTGCGTATATATGCACATAAATAAATATATATACCTGTGTATATGTATATATGAGTCTCATACATACATGCACATATATATATAAGCCCAAGATTCACATATATACAAATACACACATACATATATATATATATATATA
>NW_010112705.1:3795-7689 GCF_000699245.1 Pterocles gutturalis | reverse complement strand
GCTCTGTGTCTTGGCCATGGAGAGCCAGGCATGGCTTTTGCCCTGTGCCCCTTGCTTTGAGGCAGGAGAAAAGCCCCCACTTGCCTACACCACGTATATATATATATTTTTTTTTTTTAATTTGTCTGTATGCTTCTGCCAAACACCAGGTGAGCTTTCCATCTTTAACACCGGAGCTGTTCCTTTGTGTCCATCCTTGTAGGGGTTATTTGCTGCTGTGGCAAAACCCTGCTCCGAGCTGAGCGCCGGAGGATGACCTGCTCCCAGAGAGGAGGAGGATGTACCAGCTGGGGGGAAACAGGGACACAAAAGGGGTAGGACTCTCCAGGTCAGAAAGTTCCATCCTTGGCAATCTGGATTGCAGCCTCGCAGCCGCATCACGTAATCCTTTTTGCGAGCTAATCAAGCACCACAGTATTCAGCTTTGTGGGCAGCCAGTGCAACGATAGTCACACGCGCATTAGCTCAGGCTTGCTGGGACTTGTCTCCTCAGGCTCCTAAAAGTCAAAAAAGCTTCTTTGAAACTGAGAGATGGAAAATATTGTGTTATCTGCCTTTCCCTCTTTGGAGAATGATTATTTTCAGCGAGGCAGCTGAAATTCTGAGCAAAACCAACCTATGGTCTCTGAAATGAGTGCTAAAGAATGTAAGAAACCCAAAGGTGGGGATACGGAGCAGAGGAATGCTGGAATTAGCAGCAGTATTCGCTGCATGTAAAATCATTAAGGCCTAAAAGGAGGAGGTGTGATTTTTCTAGACGCAAAAAATACCACCTACTCAACGCAGGAAATACATTGGCAAAAGTTAGGTAGAAAAAAAATGAAATGGATGCCAGATGTACAAGTCTTTTTGGTGTTCAGGACTCTGTTTAAGAACAGATTCTGCCTCTTTGGCAGTCAGGCAGCCCATGCGGGTCCAATATTCTCTATCGACAAAGTAGCTGGGTACTGATTCTCGGTTTAAAATGGAGTCAGGGTTTTACGCTTACTCCAGCACATTTAGAAATCTCACGTGCAAGTACCTGAAACAGCGCTGCCGATTGCATAAGCTTTTCCTTCAAAACACAGGCTCTGTACCTAACTCGTTAGGATCGGCCTATTGCTTTAGGTTAAACTCAAAGACAAGGTATGCAGACTCTTGGGAATAGCGTAGAGGCTTTTGATTTTATTGGGTTTTTATTTACGGGCTGATTTGAAATGGTGTGTGTCAGAAGCAGGCTCCAAAATGTAACTGTCCTCCTTCCAGAAAGGGGAGCACAGGACTGCTAACTTAAAGAGATTCAAATTTAATTTCCCCTTGTACTCTGAAAGCCTTCTACATCCTGTATATTCTCTCCAACATAAATACGTAAGTTTTCCTGAACACCCAGCAAATAAAGAAGAAACTATTTACCCTTTAGGGAGCTGTATTTCCTCAAGCGATTTTTAACAAAACAATTACCTCTCCCCCCATAAATTAGCTTCCTGCACTCCTGATAGCGAGCTGTTTGTGTCCTTTTTCGTTTCTCTCCCTTGGCTGAGGGTTCGAACGTCGCTTTTCACTCTGCTGATTTGCTGCTCTTGACAAGCCATCAGATGACAGGACAGGCAAGAAGCCATTCCATTTTCCAGTAGCAAATGGTGCATTAAGACTTGGCCTCCTAGAACATCTTACAGATCCAACGGCCGTCCGATGACTGCAATTTAATGCAAATCCTGTCTTGACTGCTATTTTGTCCTTGCTGGTTAAGTTTCACCACACTGGAGGTGTAGTTTCCCATCCCCTACAGCCGGTGGTGAAGAGTGAGCTCTCAGAGCTTGCCTCCTGATCCGAGCTTTAGTCCACCTTGAGTCTCGGTCCCTGCTGGAAGCGCTTCTGGAAAACATACATCAATAATAGCAGCACCAGGACTGTATCGCTATTACCATCTCACAATTAGAAAAATGGGAGCAGAAAAATGAGTCGTGCAAAGCAACACGGCACGCTGCCAGGCGCAGGCTCTTGAACACACGCTGATTCCCACTCTGTATTTTCCACCCTAGACCACGTTGCTTTTCTGGTCAAGCGTGTTAAAGAATGTGCTTTTATGCAGCATCTTTCATCTGGATGGGTCCCAGCCTTAAAAGGAATGTTAAGTGGTTTTACATAAGGCATTACGTAGGGTTAGAGAATGTGATCTGCTTGCATTGTAGTCTGAAGAGGAAGAACAGCCAAGGTTATTTTAATAAGACATCAAGATTCACCTGGTAACAGTATAAGCAAAACTAGAAATTTCTAACTGAACGATATAATAAAGGTGGTTTTAAAAGCAGCGGAACCTGCCGTGCGTGTGAACGGATGTTCATTGTCAAATAAGAAACTCTGAGCTATGAAACAGCAGCATGAAGAAAAAATACTTCAGCCCTAGCTTTTAGCAGACTGCTAAAATGTCTTTAATTTCACCTAGTCTAGCAATCTCGCACGGAAGGTATTCAGCACTGTTCTGTGGGATCACTTCGTCCCTGTGGTGTGTTTGAATAACAAACCAGATCAGCTGCACGGCGATGCCGAGGCCAAAGACTCAGGAATCAACTCGAGGGCTTGCAGCTTTTCCCGCTGATTCCTGCAATCCACTGGATTTTACATCAAACTGCATCCGTGAGGAGACAGAGTATGCTCGCAAGAAATGCTGCAGCACCTTCCCTGTGATTCGAAATGTAGCTTTTTTTTTTTCCTAAGTTTGTGGCTTGGGTTTTTTTTTTTCTTCCCCGATGAACTATATACCCTGTCTCCCCATGGCCAAGAGCGGGGCGCCAATTCTGCCTGCGACAGGTGGGATGCTGAACCTACTACAGCTTCTCAGCATCACCTCACCAGCTCTCGGTGCTGGTAATGCCGTTTTTCTTGCATGCTGAGCTCTGCTAGTGGGACCCAGAATAAGACAGGGCAGGTTTCGCAGGGTCCCTGATGGGCTCTCACTGCTGAAATGACCCTTTGGGGCAGCTGGGATGACTGTCGCTGTGGGCACATGATGACAAGGATAAAAGATGCCTGGAAAAAAACAAAAGAGCTTGGGTAAAGGGGCTCTGAGAGGATAATGCTAATTTCTTTCTGAGGGAAAGGTCTTGGCGAGACGGATGCAAAGAACACAGCTGAGGGAGCAGCTTTGGGCAAGAAAAGACGGAGGAGATCCAGGCCTGATAGATGCTTTTCACATCCAGCGTGGGAATTCACCGGCTCAGGAGAGCATCAGTCTCCCATAGACGGAGGATCTCTCCAGGGTTTGTTGCTGGGATGCTGTGGGAAGCGAGAAAAGACATGAAAGGAGAGCAAAGCCTTTTCAGGATGTCAGGAGACTTATATCCCTTGCAGGAGCAGGAAAATGAACGAAGACATAGCTCAGACCCTCGCACCAGCTTTAACCGAGGCCCTTGCACAAGGATTTGTTTTTCACGGAAGGAACAGGAGCGCTAGCGGCTATACATTATGTTTGTGTCGCCCCGTTTTACGTAGATGTATCTCAGGAGACTTTGCAGCTGATTGTGCTGTTTGTGTGCAGAGGAAGGAAACCAGCTGGATGCTCTTCCCTCCCACGTGCACGCGCGGGAGGGCAGAGGTGAAGCAGGCAGCGCCGCCGACGGTCGCTGCTCAGCACGAGGATGCAGGAAAATGGGACCGTTCAGTTACAAGCAGCATTAACAAAGGGACTTCAGAGAACTGCTGGAAACCCGGCTTCTCCCCCTGTTTCCAGGTGCACGAACCTGGCTGGAACATATTGCAGATATCTTGCTGAATCATGCAGGCAGGTGGATTTGGTTGTTTCTGCCAAGATGCAAGAGGAGCTGGAACCCTTTCCCTGGATGAGGCTTATCTTCAGGGGGAAATCCTAGAAATAAACTTGGCACACCCAGATTTTGGCTTGGACTTTTACTAAAG
>NW_010112705.1:0-3764 GCF_000699245.1 Pterocles gutturalis | reverse complement strand
TTGGGATTTTTACAAAACCCACTTTAAAAAAAAAAAAAAAAAAAAGACTGGTGAGGAAGGATGGTTTGAGTTGAGCGTCCATCTGCCCGTCAGTGCAGGAGAGAAAGAACAAATTAAAAACAATATTGGAAATAGAGGGGAAGCTGGGCTTAGAAGAGATCTTACTGAGCTCTAAAGAGAAATAAAAGGAAGAGAAATCTCAGAAGGTTGTAGTGAGTCCTGCAATGGTGGTGTGTCTCAGTGTCTGTGACAGAAAGGAATCACCAGAGGCTACGAGGCAGCGAGGCTCCGGATACAGCGCCGAGGCACACACAGACGGTTCTGCCATATTATCTGAACCCGCGGCTGAGAGCAGGAGATTTTATTCAAATCCAGCAAAACCTTGCAAGAGTCCTGAGGATGCTGTTTGGGGTGAGGAACCTCCTGGAAACCAGCCTGATAGTCTAATTCAGGTTAGAAAAGTGGCATTTGTTTATTGCTGGACTTTGGCAATTTCTTCTCATTTTGGTGTTTGGTGCTGATGGCAGCCCCCAAGGTAAAACCAAACCTGTCTCTGAACTCACTCTGGGGTTGCTCTGGTTGAAGTTTTGGGCTGATGGCTCTTTATCTACGTGGCTTTTTGTATTCTTGCATCGTTGCTTCGGTTAACAGAAGGAAGGACCTTCACACAGACTGATTAAACAAGTCACTTAATTAACCACTGAAATTCTGTCTCGTCTACGAGTGAAATATGGATGGCTCTGTTACAGCCATAGCATGCAATCGTGTTTACAGAAGGAGCAAAGATAATTCCTTTGGCTGCAAACCCCACGTAAATGTAGGCAGTCATAACACTGTTCAAGGTGAGAAATATTAGGAATAGAAGGATTTCCTAAGCAACAAAGATCTGTGTCACTTAAAGATATTTCAATAAGAAAAAAACCAGAGAAATGTTAGAAAGGCTTCAGCTTCCAACATGAGTGAGGAAAAAGCTGCTTCTGTTTTATCATTTTTTAAAATATTTGCTAGGAATCGTGGCCTCTTAACACAAGAACAAGGGTACAGAAATGAAAACAGCGATGACAAATCACTGCTGCAGAGGAGCGTAACGGCTTGGGAGAAGTCCCCTTGCAACACTCTTCAAACACAGCAAAGCAAAAATATTCCTTTTACTTTCCCATGCAATTAAACAGAAAGATTGAAGGCTCGGAAGGCAGAAGTGATAATAATAATTGTGAGGAAGAAGCGAACATATTCAAGAACCTTGTATAACCACCCTAAGAACAGATCTGCCACTCAAAGACAGCGCCTTGCCCGTGTCATGGCAAAGAAAACTCAGGGGATGGCAGGGTTTTGCTCCACGGCAAGCCTCAGCGAGTGCTTGGTGGCACCCGAGAAAGAGCAGAGATCGTGCAGCATCCCCTTCCCACCTCTCACGTAAGAATTGCACAACGCGGCTGGTTTCTGTTTGCGAAGGGCTGGGGATATGGAAAGGAACTGTGAGTGCTGCCTGGGTAACGGGGCCAGTCGAACCAAGGTGAGTTATGAAACTGCCCTCGCGAGCTGTGTGAGCAGGACGCATGACGGATTTAAATCCAGGTTCTCGCCTAATTCTGGGGCCTTTTCAGCTCTCTGTCTACGGCGTGGGGAGCCCTGGCTGCAGTCTCTCTCTCTGGGGTATTTTCTCTTTTTGCCTTTCCCCCATTTAGCACCGTTTTTCCTCGAGAATCCATCCACTGCCTGCCTGCTCAGCGCATCTGCTGTGAAATTTGCTCTTCGTGATCTCGGGCAGCAAGAATGTAGAGATACTTCCTGGGAAGGGCTGTTTGCAACTGGAAAAATAAAGGAAGGATGGATTGGAGGAGTGAAGGGATGGATGGTGGGGGAAAATGAACAAATGCTGAGTCACCCCCTGGAAATCATCTGCAAATCGCCTTGATTTGGGATCGTAGGAAATAATGCAGGAAAAAGCCTTGGGAGTTCATACAGACCCCAGCACAGCACAGGATCAAACCTCTCCGCTCCTCCTTCACTTTGATGCCATGTGCCATAATGGGAAGAAAAAGGGGAAAAATTGCCAGTAAATGAGGCAGCACAAGCTTGACCTAGGCAGCAACTTTCAAAGGGAACAAGGAAACAGGACCTGAGCCCGTCTCAGTTTAATTAGACTTCCAAATTAACAGATCTTCTTTTCCATCCTTCTTTTTTCCCCCCTCTCCATTTCCCAGCTTCTTTTCTTTTAATCTTGTCTTTCAACGTATTTGAACCCCTCACAACGCTGGTCATTTCTCTGCTGCTTCAAAGAACCAACAGGCACATGCGCCTTCAGGGATTATTTATAAAAATTGTAAAAGAGCTTCTGCCAAGGCCACGAGCGGCTGAGCTCCTCGCGGTCGCCGCGCCCAGCCACCTCGGGCAGGAGGATTCAGCCGCCTGCCACGTGAGAACCAGCGCTTCAGCGAGCCGGAATTAGATGTTTTGCTCAGATGCTGTAAACACGGGGAGGAAGCCGAGGAGAGGCAGTCGGCGAGTATCGGAGAGGCCACTCACAAATTATCAGGATATCGATGGGAGCGCAACAACGCATGGCTTTGGCACGGGTGAGCCACCTGGAACAGAAAATTAATTCACTTTTGAATGTTTTTCCCGCTTTCAAAAATGAAAAGCAGATCCTGGCGGTTCCTGCGGGTCCAACAAAGCTGGATGGCCATCAGCTTGCCCCCACTGCTGCAGGATAGGCAGCACCCTTCCAAAGTCTCTTGCAGGCACAGTCTAGGGGTCACTTCCCCTTGCATCCTTTCAGATCTTGGCCCGTACAACGCTCTGGTGACTCCCACATTTCCAGTTCAGAGATCATGCCTCGAGTGCCGAGCCGTGCTTTTTCCAACGAGCAGCACAGGGCTGTGGCCTCAGACGAATTGACCGGGAGCTTGTTGGCATCAAGAATGTGGACAAGCATTCGGTTGGCGTGCTGAGGATGGGCACACTCGCCAGCATGGCAGCCTGCAGCCGGCGTTGCAAAGGGCTTCGACACTTCTTGTGGGTTTGCACAATAAACCCAGGCCTGGGGTGCTGCAGCTGGCAAGAGAGAGTGGGAAGGCAAAGAAAAGGGAATCGGGATGTGCTCCCTGCGTCCCTGCAGGTGGGATGTTTTGGGGCACAAGGGGCACCTCGGGGCAGCTGGGGTGGAGGGCCAGCACTGCAGCTCCCTTGGCCAGGTTTTGTGCCTGGGCGTTCCTGAGCGCTCGGGCTGAGTCACAGCCTGACGTGGCAAAGCACTGAATCAATCCCAAATATGAGGGGCAAGCGCTTGCTGTTAGAGGGAAACCTGAAGGGAAGATACGTTATCAATCGTGAAATCCTCCCCAGAGGTGCCCAAGCACCCCTGGTCCTCAAGTTTCATCTTTCATGCTGCATCTGCACCTATACAGCCTGCAGCTCCTGCACCCCACGGATGCTGCCAGCACAGGGAGGATCGGGGGGAGCAGGACCTGGCTGACGCCCACCCCAGGGAAGGTTCCCTCCTGTGATTTCTCAGTCCATGTCCGCTTGCCGCACGCTCTGGGAAGGGTGTGTCGCGTGTCCAGCTCTGTGTGTGCATGGTGCGTGGCTCTGCTTTGGGGTGTGTCCCCCACCTGCGTGACCCCCAGCCGGGTGGGTCTCCGTGCACGTGCAGGAGCCCCAAGCCCATCCCACGCTGTGCAGGCTGAGTGGGGAGCGGTGTGCCCAATGCCCCCCACCTGTGGGTGCCCACAGGCGTGCCCAGTGCCCCAGACGAGCCTGAT
>NW_010112704.1:31962-32266 GCF_000699245.1 Pterocles gutturalis | reverse complement strand
ACTCGGATTCAAAATAGAGGCAATAATAGCAACGCTATTGTTTTTTCTATCTTATTTCCAGCTAAGGTTTGATTC
Organism: Pterocles gutturalis; assembly: GCF_000699245.1. Classification (NCBI taxonomy): domain Eukaryota; kingdom Metazoa; phylum Chordata; class Aves; order Pterocliformes; family Pteroclidae; genus Pterocles; species Pterocles gutturalis. The sequence goes on along the minus strand of NW_010112704.1, from coordinate 32,191 downwards.
TGATAACTTGGAGCGCTGGATCAAGGTGAAGTATCTTGCACAGTAGCTCCCTCTAAAGTACCTTGTTGCTATGCATAGAACTCACAGGGCACACACAAAACTCGCTGTTGAGCAGTACTGCTGGGTGTATAGGGACAAATAATACAAGAGATTTACCCCCAAAGCACCATCTCCTACATCTCTGTGACATCCAGTGATAGGACAAGGGGCAATGGCTTCAAGCTGGCAG
>NW_010112704.1:12606-31602 GCF_000699245.1 Pterocles gutturalis | reverse complement strand
GGCAGGCAGGAGTGTGTATCTGCCTCTTCAGCAGCCTCCTAGGCCTCTGGCAGCAGCTTGCTCTGGTTGCCCTAGAACAAAGGGAAGAAGTTCTCAAGAAATGCAGGCTGTCTGAGGTACAGCTATTAGATGTGAAAACAGTGACATGTCAGGACCATTTACACCTCAGAGAGGTGAATATGGGACAGAAAATCACTCAAGACTATTTACACAGTGACCATCTGGTTATGACAAAATGCTGATACCAAATTTCATAGTTGGTGGTTGCTAGGGACTAGCTGGGCCAGTCTCCATTGAGTTCCCAGGGGCTGGGTGTTTGCATTCTCCCTACATGTTCTCCAATCAGTATGATTGGCACTAATTGACAAATTAATGCTTATTAACTAATGATTTCTAAGTACAATCTCTCCAGTCAATCCAGCAGTTGGAGAAACATGTTTCAAAATAAATCTATTTCTTATAACAACTGTGCTGTCTTGTGTTACAATCCCTCTCTCTGGAGGAGAAACCTGGATAGAGGAAGTTTAAAAATATCCAGCTATCCTTAGAAATGTTTTCCTTTCTTTAATTTAAAGGGAGTGGACCAAGCTTCTGAGTATGCTGTCTCTGAAGGTTTTTCCCTTCAAAAGTCAAGGTATCCACAGGGGCCTTGTGGTCCTGTGACAACTTTGGAAACAGTGGAACAGCTGCAAGATCATGATGAGGCCTGTGAGGAAGGTGAGCTGAAATACTGCTTGACACAAGCTGCCTAAAATGAATTGTTCTTAATCCAGCATTGTGGTTCTGGTCTGAACAGGCTCTTGCAAAGCTTAAGGCCATAAGAAACAGCTCATAGGAAGATGTCTTTCATCTAATGGAGAAAGGCATAAAAATAATCAATTGCTGGAGTTAAGGTAGATCTTAATTAGCATACCCAAGGATAAACTCTCTGTCTTGTGGACATTTCAGGTCAAGACAAGTATGAATACTGCACTTGAAGACACACCGTACAGTCAAATACAAGTTAGTGGGCTATAGGAAACCGGATGAAATTACCTGACGTATTTTTGATAGCAGGCCAGATGTGAAAATGGAGTTGCCCTGTGTAACTTGCACATCTACAAATAATTGTGTGCCTTTGCCTTGATTCCCATGCAAAATTTTCCTCACTAATTAGCTAACTAAATATTCACTTTGTAATGCCTTGCAACCACAAGTGCTTACTGAAATTTGAAAATAAAACTGCGGTATGTTTAAAAAAAAAAAAGAGGGAAATTATCTCCCATCAGTGCTAGAAGTATATCTGCAGTGTAAAAAGCTGACAGGAGACAGGATTTAAAAAAATGAGTTAATCATTCTTTTAAGACTCAAAAGTGAGTCTTACAGAATGAAGACACATCTCAAGAGCATCCACTTCAGTACAAGGAGTCAGCTTTTTCACTTATCATCAAGGGTTCAACTAATAGCACAGAATACACCTATCTGCTTACAGTGCACTATCTGAATGTATTCTGTACAGCATAGTGGCTTAAAAGGAGCTGTCTTTGCAATTGCTTGAAAAATTGCTTACTTTCTTCATGATTCTTTATTATTTTTGTTTGCTAGGGTTTTCCTTTTTATAGCTACCAATCCATCAGGATTGTTCATAGCTCAACTGAAAGCATTTTATCTGGAATCCATTATTATAATACTTAATGGTATTAACCACACATAGTCCCTTTTGCAAAGAAAGGTATTGATCAGAGAAGTGCCAGAACTCTTTTACTCCAGTTATAAGGAGCTCACATTTCCCAGTCAAAAAAGTAACCCTTCCCCATGTGGTAAGCTGTTTTTCTGTCTTTTTTCTGTTATCAGATATATTTCCTTGTTCCTGCGCTGGCCTGAGCGATTATGAAAGCAAAAGTGTTTTACAGGACAGTAAACATTAAATTTATGTTTTCTAAAAAAAAAAACAAAACACTCCTTTTTAAGGAACGTTTAAAAAGGCTCTATTTGCCTTAGAAATACCAGGACTCAATGGGAGCATCTTCATTTTTTGTTAGAACTAGAGATTTGGAGCAGCTGCTTTCTCCTGTGTATCGGCTGTGTACCTTTACAGGGGCTGACTTGCACTACTACAGTGGCTGCTGAGATCCCTGCTTTTTGCCCTTCCTCACTGCACAGATGGCTCAGCATGGCTCAGCTTCTTGTGGGGTTGCTCCTGATGCCTTACAGTTTACACCCCTACGTTCTGCTTCAGGAACAGCCTGGCCACCCCTGCAGTGAGGCCAGGTGGTTTGTTGAGGCAGCAGCCACATTAGCTATCCTTGCTTTTGAGTAGGAACTCTGAAAAAGGAATTTTTGTGATTTTCCACAGAAGAGGGGATGCAAATAAAGTCCACCGAACCACTTCATATCCAGTTTTTCGTTAGGCATTTGAGCTCACTGAGGAGTACCAAATCCATAATGGGTGCATTCCTGTAGTTGCAGTCTTACTTCTGAGTACAGGTAGTTGCTTCTGAAGCTTGCCACCTGACAGATTTGTAATCTAGACTCACCAGTTGTTCCTGGAGATGTGGTACTTTCAAAGGTTAACCTGTACACGAAGCAAACATTTGTCAAAACAGTGGTTCTTTTTGTGTTTAACACATGACAACCTTGGCTTTACATGTAGAAAATATCTAAGTGTCTGCAAGTGGAGTGGTAAAACATATGAAAGCTATCTGAGTTATGAATTACCTTATGTGAATTTCATGCCCTTGATAAGTGCTATAATAGTCATACAAGTGATCTAAATGTCCACAGAATCTTGTAGGAAAAATGAGGTGGAGAAGAATACACGTGACAGGGAAAAAGTGTGCCACCTTTTCTTCCTGTTCTTTTATAGATCAAGAAGAGGACGGCAGAACTATTAGCCTTATTCCATTTTCTGTTGCAGATCAGCTTTCAGGCATTTTAGACAGCCTTCCCAGCATGTGATATAACAATCCTAGAGACAGAGTCTCGCTGGTTTACACTTACCCATATACTTTTTAAGCAAGTGAAGTCATCAGTCTCTTTCCTCATGATAGCCCAAGAGCTGCTCAGTAACTGGATGAAGTCTGAACTGCAACTGGAGCTGATGGGCGATGGAGAAGAGGAAGTTGACGCTGTACTCCTAGAAAAGCCTTCTGCAGCCCCGCTGAAGTATGAGCAGTTTGATGGTGAGAGCACAACAAAGCAGTTCCTGGTTTCCTTTCTGAGGATGTGCTGGGAAAGTGAGCCAGGCCTCATGGCTTGTCAGACTGAGAGGTAAAAGTTGCTTTGAGGGCAGGATAGTGGGCTCAGTAGAAACAAGATCAGAGGTGATGATTTTTCTCCCCCAGCTCTTACAGCAGCTTGCTGTAGGGCTGCACAAGTGCACCTCATAAACATTCAATGTCTCCCTTTGTAAAAGATAAATTTTATTTGTGTATGGGTATTTGTGAGGCCTGTCAAATTTATACAGCTGTTTGAGAAGCTCAGAGACAAGGCAGTAAAAAATGGATGAAATGTTGTTACTGCTCTAGTGTGTTCAACGAGAGACTGATTAAAACTCTTTGGGGATAAATGGAGTGCAGTCAGTGTGTCTGGTTTCATCAGAAATGCATTCACAGTCTGGGAAAGTGAGCCCTTTAATTACGTTAGGCTTTGTGATCTGAGACAGGGGTTTATTCATTTCACACTAGCCTGAGATAATCTGAATTCCTCATTTCAGACTTGTGCAGCTATCTGGAACATGAATTGGAAAGTTCTTCTGTCCAAGAATACCTACAGCATCTTTTGCAGAGTGAAGTTGTGAACTGCGGGATAGTGGAAGGCCTTAGACTTCAAGATATTAAGGAGAAAAAAAAACTTGCAGATCCACGAATAACCATGGAGCTCAGACACAAGCAGGTGAGCAGCCAAGGCAGCACAGCTAAAAGGAATAAGATGGAGGATTATAGGATTAGAGTAAATATGCAGTGATACTTCCCCAGTATTCTTTCCCAACCTGCAATAATCTCTGACTTGGAGGCAAAAAGGACACTCCTCCACAGTTTAGCTGAAACATTACTGCATTTCTGCATGCACATTGGCCATTCACAGTAGCTTTGCACAGTCAACTTCCACTACATCTGTTCAAGTTTTCCCCCTTTCTGAAGACTGTCAGGAAAAGCTGCCATGGCAGTCAGTTCTGAGTTTGCTCCCACCAAGTAATACTGTTTAACCTTACTCTCCTGAATGGAGTTATTTGATGGTCTGAGAGCAGAACCAGTCCAGTCAGTGCCAGCTACAGACAGGGTTGCTTGCTTCGTGTGAAAGGGGGATTGTGACCCACCCTGTCAGTATACAGTGAACTTCAAATTCTTCAGCCTTTGGCATCTGCTTTGACCTTTGCTGATTTCCTTCTTCCCAGGTGAAAGAAAACCGAATGAGGCGTCAGAAGGCATTAGAGCTTCAGAGACAAGAAAAGTCCCTGAAGAAATCAGTTCTGTCTGAGGCCAGGCTCCAAGCACAGGAGGAGGACAGAAGGAAGGCCCTGAAGGCCAAAAAAGAGGAAGAGGAGATCCAGAGAGAAATGGTGAAGCTGCGAAAGGAAATGGCTGAGAAGAGGCACACCATGGTGGAAGCATGGAGAACGTAAGAGGGAGAGGGGGGCATGGAAAGAACCATATGAAAAACACTTCTCTTGTCAGCTCCTTTTGCTAAATGTAAGAGCAGTGGTGGTCCCAAAGGAAACGTCTGCTATTCCTCTGTCTCTGGACTCTCCCAAAACCTTTCATTTCTTTGTTACCAACGCCAATGGCGGAGTTTATCATAAGTGGGAAGGTGGGCTAAAGATACTGCTAGCCTCCCCTCAGCCATCAGTATGTACACTGAATCACAAAGTGGGAGTGTGTTTGCACCATTGTGCATTCTCTCCCATCAACTCTGTGGCCACATCCAGCCTTGTTAGCAACTAATGCAACATGAAAGCCAGCACACACACACACAGACACACACAACCAAAAAAAAAAAAAAAACAAAAGAAAGGAAAAAAGCCTGTGTTGAAAGTCTAGCACTTACATTACTTCCTCTGCTATGAGAGAATAAAGAGCATTCTTGGCTGAGAATTCTGCAGAGGCATAATTTTGGTTTTGCTGAGCTTGGATTGTCACAGAGATGTGACTTGTAGAGGTGCCATTTATTTACTTAGGCAGCCCTGGGATCCTAAATCTTCCCATGCAAGTGCTTTACTGAAATCTTACTATTTTCTTCTGCCTGCTATATTTTGGAAATGCTTCAGACTGTTTAATCTCTGGGACCCCAAACCATGACAGAGGCTGTTTTCTAAGAAGTCTGAGCTAAATAATCAACTTTCTGAGCTGTAGAGGCAATTCTCCTAGAATTGTCCAAAAAGAGTGTGAAATCTGTGCTACATTACTTTCCTCATTGTATGAGATCGGTATGTTCACTTTCCAGAGAGGGGAAGAGACAAGAAAAAAGTCAGGACCTGTCAGTGCAGGAGGTATCTATTACTGCATCACCAACCCTGGTCCTGAAGGAAGAAGAGCAAGGAGAGGAGAAACAGAGAAAGGCTCAGGAGCTGCTGCGCAGGATTCATATCAGTAAGCAGAGAGTAAGCATCACCCTTCTTTATCTGAGACTCTGAGCTACCTTCCCTAAGCTACCGTTTGCAAAACTGAAGTAAAAAGTCTTGGTTATCAGAATTTTTTACTTCTTCCAAGCCTATCTCCTGGTACCAGGAAGGTAGAAGAGCAGGGCAAAAATTACCTTGGAAGACCAGGAGCAGGAAGTCCTGAGCCTCTGTGCCCAGTGTGTCTGTGCCTCAAGCATACTCAAGTGGAAGGTTTCACATAGAATTGTGGACAAGCTGTGGCTCTCAGGACAGTTGTGTACATAAAGGCTTCTACAATTGAGAAACAGGCAGATGTACAGAGGAGGCAGCGGAGCAAGATTTTTTTTTCCCTTGAGGATGGAAGTACAAGGGGGGAATTGGCACAAAAGGGCCTGAGAAGCCCTTATTGTGCGTATGGGAAGATATTTTAAAGATTGCCTTGCAGACCCTGGAGCATGAGCAGGGAGAGGAAAGAGAAGTGCTGAGGCCTGGGATGAATTTTGAGCAGGGTCTCCAAGAGCTGAAGTATGCCAGCATGTCCACAATAATGTGTTCCTCAAGGATCCGCTCCTACTAGGTGCAGTAGGATATTCTGTGATATTGCAACAGCTCTTTTGAGGAAAATGTGCAGACTTTAATAATCCCTAGTAGGAACCTATTTTTTTTTATCCCCATTATTCTGATACCACGGCCAGCTCTGGGTTAAACATGTCATTGTATCAAGTACTTGCAATTAAAAAGTGATCTTTTTGTACTGAGTAATTTTATATGGGCAGTTTCAGCAAAGGGAATAAATTTCCCTGAGTGCAGGTATGAATGCCATCCCTCACATAATGTTTTTAATTAATAGAGCGGTCATCATTGTTAATGTCTGTTCATCGACATGCAGAATTTTTTTTATGGAAGAATCCCATAGTTTTTATGGTGATCCTCCCGACGGCTCACTTCATCTGCCTGTCCGCTGGATTTGAGCTTGGCAGTTTAGCAGTACACAATCTCTCTCCAGCACAATCTAAGCTATGAAGATAAGCATGAGTGAAACCACAGAACAATTGTAAGAAGCCACAGCTTAGCTGAGCTAAGCAATAGTGACACTTTATTTTCCTAAAGCAGAAAGAAATAATTAATGCACTGACATATTGTCCTTTTTGTAAGTCTCCGTTTGGAGATTTCAGTGAGTGAGAGGAATGCAATTAAAACAAGGCATTATCACAAAAGGAGAACAGCTGAGTCCTGTGAGTTGACCCACTTGGAGGATCAAAATCAACAGGGTCTGCAGTGACAGGACTAGAATTATGGGGTAGATTAGATAGCAAATTGCTGTTCTGAACAATGTAAATCACTCCCAGAGGCAGCGAGTCTCATTACACAATAGGGGAAAGGTTTGGCTTCGTACTGGAACAAGGGTGAGCTTAGGTTGTGTCATAAATTCAGATGAGGAAGTGTCTTGATTTTTGTCTAAGTTAAAAAAAAAAACAAACAAGTAGTCCCATGGAGATATTTCTGACCTGTTCTCCACAGAAGTGTTCTTACCTGTAGCATCCTAGACATTTTTTAGATTTTGAAATGTATTTCCTGTCTCTAGAAATTCTGTGTTCCTCACACATTTTTTTCCTTTACACTTGGTGAACTGAGTGCATTTCACTCAAAAGCACAGAGCCCCATGATGTTATCATGAAAGCCCCTCTTCCTAGTCCCTTTCTGCTTTCTGTAGAAGACCTGCACATGCTCCGCGTTATGTTTTTTACCCTCGAAGTAATTGTTGAAAGTGGGAATTCTAAAAAGAGTCTCAAAAAGGAAAGTCAGATAAGGGAAAGGGTGGAGAGGATCAGGATTTGTGTGACAAGCTGTATCTTGCTCATTGATTTTCTAAAACTCTCCCGTGCAGTGCATGCAGCGACATTTCTCTGCTTGGCTGAAAGTCATTCTGGAGCTCAGAATAAAAATGGGAAAAGCCAGAACCCTTGCTGTCTGGAAATGCCAACAGAAGGCCCTGCGAGCCTGGAGAAACTATACTTGGTCTCAGAAAGTAGAGCAGGAGACACAGCAATTGGAACTTCATCTCCAAGATCAAAACAGGTAGTGACCCTACACTGTGGAATTCCTCCTGCTGCAGCAGTACTTGGGCAGTGCAGTGATCAGGGACTGTCAAAGGGGCTTGCCAGTTAGCCAGCAGGAGGAAAACACTAGCTTTTTGAGAAAATTGCTACATTGCCTTCAGTCTGCCAGAGGCATTGTAGCACACATAAAAAGAAGGACCGAGATAAACAAGAGCTTTAGCACTTTCCAGCAATCTTGCGTCTCACTCTTTCTGTAGATGTCTTTCCTGGAAGTTTCGCCCTGGCTTGCTCCAGACCCCAGAGAATATGAGGTGCCATATTTATTCCTGATTAATATAGCTATTTGCTATTTCAGTAGTAGTATAGCATAGATCGTTTTGGCCAGTGCGTTTTATTAAGGAGGCTGTTGGATGAATTCCCTATCAGCCAGAGAAAATTTTGCTCTTGCAGGTGTCTGGCAGGCTGTGTGGTGATGCACTGCCGCTTCCCCCTATGCAGCTGGCAAGGGAACGGGATACCTCTTTTGCACCTATCCTACAGCTGAAGGATGACACAGAAAATTGCAAAAGATGAACTAGGGAAACTTCAAAATAACGGGCATCCTTTCTGCCCTCCCACTCTTCCTTGGAGGAACTCCGCACAGCTTTGGAGGGCCTTCAGAGTTAAGCAACAGAAATACCCAGGAAGTTATGGGGCCTCGTGCCATGGCCTGGACTGCTGTACTTGATGCAATTGTTTCAGGTAGGCCTGGGCAGAAGCCTCACTCCTATCACAACACAAGTGCTTTCTCATTCAGGAAGAAACAACTGTCTGCAGAGCATAACCAGCGACGGCTTTTGCGCTGCTGCTTTCTGGCGTGGCAGCGCTGGAGACAAGCAGAGACAGAAAAGCGAGAGCTGCAGATCAAGAGGCAGGAAACAAAGAGAAAGATGGCACAGCTGCTGGAGGCAGTGTCGCTGGGGAAGGGTGGTCTGGACAGGCCACTGGCAGTTAACAAGCCTGGGACAGCAGAAGTAAACCATCATCAAGATTTGCAGCAGGACAAGGTAAATCCTTCCTATGTAGTTTTGTCTGTTGGCATCTTAGTACTCTTCTAAAAGTGTTGCTTTTGTGCAATCTGAAATAAAGAGTACATTGTCCCAGAGGAAGGCTTCTGTCCCAGAGTGACCCTCAAATACCTGCCTGCAATTGTTCAGGAGAGAAGTCTTTAAAAATCAGAGACAAATTTGAAGGACAATGGATGAGTTTTAAAAATAATCTCTGTAATGCTGCTAGAGAACAACCCTTTATATACCTGTGAGTCGCAATGAGTGTCCAACCCCCAGATCACTTTTGCTGAGAGATTAGTTACATCTTTGATGCCTTCTTCAACTTAAAAAATAATGCTTGGACTGCATGACAAGAGATTTTGTCATGCCAGTACAGCTCTCTGGCTTTTAAGTGTGAGGGGAAAAAAGTTGTCACTCACTGCTTCAGGATAATGCACATCACAGGGAGGTAGGAGAGGAGAATCAGAGCTTGCTTCCTTAGATCATCATTTGTCAGGTCAGAACCTGCCCTTCATCTCTGTCTATAAAACTTGTACCACAGCAGTGTTCCAATCCCAGCATGAGAGCACACACACACGTATTACAGGTCAAGCTTTTCATTTGCTTAAGTGTCAGCAAAAGTTGATTTCCTACAGTGCTTATATCATCCTAGTAGGCCCATATTTTTCTTCTGATGCACTGGTAAAATTTGTGCTGGAAGGATGGGACTGAATTTGGGGTTTGACATAGGAATCAGAAAGTAGACCTTACATCTGAAGCCTCTTCAGAGAAAGACCGTGTGTCAGAAAAGGTGCAGCCTCATTCCCCGCGGTGCACCAGTTTTGTGGTAATACTTATCAAAGCTGGAGAAGAGGCATGAGGAAGCAGCACCTTGTAGACTTCTCTTCCATCGGAAAAGGGACACAGTAGATCAGCCTTATAGATTACTTCAACAACTGTTCTTACTTTATTCTCCATCTGAGCACTGAGTGGGGACAACACAGTCCAAAAGGGAGTGTGCTAATCCCTGAGAGATGAGCTGTCCTGAGCTGTGCCTCCTAACAAAGTATCAGGATATATTCTTGCCAGAGCTCTTGCCTGATCAGGATTTCTTCCTCCCAGTGAAATGGCACACAGCTCCTTAACAGTTCTTTCCTACAGCTTCCCATTTTGTGTATAACAGGACCCCTCTTCCCTGGCTAGGAACTGGATAAAGATTGCATAGGTGAGATCACCCTACTTCTCAGGTATCTCACTAGATCTGCATTAAAGATTTTTGCGGAAAAGTGCTTGGTTTTATTCAATGGCAAACTTTCCTAATTTCTTTTTTTTTTCCCTAGCCAACTGAAATTTGCCTTATACAGAAAGAACCTGTCCAGACCAGAGACCACTCTTGTGCTGCTCACACATCTCATTCCTACAGAAAACCCAAATTTGCCTGGGGGATTACTGTGAAACATGCAGCCCCAAGTGCCCCGGACCAGGCTGTGTACAGGAATCAAACAGCCACCCTCCCCCAGCAGTTTCAGGCACCTGTTCCAAAGACAGCTCCTGCTTATGGTAGCCGTTTTGAGCACCGTCATGCCTTCCAGCAACGTCTGATTGAGGAGCAGAGGCAGCAGCTTCAGAAACAGCAAGAGCTGATCCTTGAACTGCAGGCAAACCAGAGGCTGAGCAGAGCTAAAGAAGAGGCAGCACAAGCCACAGATGTAACCCAGTCGCCTAACAACTCTGCTTCACATGCCAGGGAGGAAAAACCAAAGAGGGAAAAACAATCCAGATGCAAGGATACAACCCATTTGAGGTATTAGTCAATTAGTCAGCATGTCTCATTCCTATTCAAGTTGAGCCAGAATTTGGCAGACACACTTGAGTCATGCTGGCACTATCTGCTCTTTCTTTCACCTGTGACTTAGCCTCAAGGGTAGTATCAGGCTGGCCAGTTCTCTGTCCTTCTCCCTTTCTGCAGTGGCTCGACACCTTGTGATCCATACAGTATCTGCTTAGAAACAGCAACACTAGTGTCACACATAGTAGCAGCAGGGATTTATTTAAGTTTAGGAAAACAGGGTGCCATCCTTAGTATTTCAGAATATGCAGTAGCCCTGGGTACTCTGTTCCTTTGGAAGGATGCATCATTAATCCCATTTCAAGGAGAAGAAAGGTATATCAGGAATTCAGAATGAAAATGCAGGACATTGGAGAATAGAAGCTACAAGGCCTGTTTCTCAACCATAGGTGGTAGGTGTGAGGCATCATTTGACCACATTCATTGATTAATTTCTTTACTCTTTCCTTTCCTAGTCCGTCTGTTTCTCATGGGCCAGAAAACACAAGGGCAGTGATGCAAGGCAGGAGGCCCTCCAGCCAGCCGACCTCAGCTCATCCCATACTGAAAGGTATTGTTCCAGGTAGCAAAGACCGCTCCAGACCACATTTTTCAACAGCTTGTCTGGAAACTTCTTTCTTTGCCTCAGCCTTGCTGGTTGATGCCAGAATGCGACTAAAACTCAAGCGCTCTCTTTCCCAGCCTTACCAGTGCTGTGAGAGGGTGAGATGTTTTCATGCCCAAGTCAGGCATCTGTAAAACCTGGGCCACTGCAACCCCCTCAAGTCCATGCCTAATACACTGTGGTAGCGGTTATTCCTAACACTTGTCATTGTTTCTGGTGTGACAAGACTCAGAAAGAGAAGCACTACAGTGATTTTTGCTGTCAGTCTTACGCCCTTTATTGCACATCCAAGTAACACTTAAACTGACCAGTCATTTTCATCTAACTTTGATGGAGGTACTGAGATTTCAAAGGGAATTAAGTGCCTACCCAAGGTTTTGTGAGACAACAGTAGCTAGGCTGGGCAAGGAGCTCCCCTTCTCTGGCCACACTGGAACAGCATATACATGTTAAATATTCAGCACAGCCTTTTAATGTAGTAAATTAAGATCATGTTCTTCCATATCAACTTGGGGGTGGTCACAGTCTGCATGAAAGGTTGTCTGGAATATGGTCATCATGACGTTTTAACAGTTTTGGGATCACCAGAGCTTTTTGGCCATGATGGTTGGGCATCAATAGTTGCCTTTCATTAACGGTGTTCAGCTCCAGTGCTACCTAGTCCAAGCCATCACTCACTCTGATTTGCCTGAACTCTGTACACCTCAGAGACAGTAAGCGTATTTTCAGAGCACTCAAGTGCTTTTGTTTGAAGATCCTAAAAAATTCAGTGAATAAGTTATCACTGGATGATTTCTCTTGGCAGAGAATCCTGGGACAGCTGAGAGGAGAAAAGAATCTGAGGAAACCTGTTATGGTCAAACCACTTAAATGCCCCCCATTTATTGATTGCTCCAGCCTGTGCTTTGTTTGTAACTTCAGAAGAAGCAAGCATGGGTTCTCAACTCCACTGCGTGTTCTGTGCGGTCACGTCAGCACTGTCACACCTTCGCTGACAGCCAGCAAGATCACCCCATTGCAATTTATCTCCCAAAAGAAGTATGAAGCAGTAGTTTCTCACTAGTGGTACCAAGTACCTGTGTGTCACTGTGGCAAGGATGCTTTCCATCATGAAGTCACTCTTTAAGCAATTGGAGCTTACTGGAGACCTCACAGCAATTGCTGCTCAATCAGGTGCCCTGAGCCTCAGCACTCAATCAGGGAAGACAGGGATAAAACCTCTGAACACAGCTCCTTTCCTAACTGAGCCAAGTTAGGAAATCTCATCTCTTAAATGCTTATGGGTTCCTTGTTCATGACACTGCCAGCCATAATAGGCAGCAGAAAGCAAGTCCCTTTGTGCTGGCATTGGCAGGTCAGCAGTGGCGTGGCAGTTGAGTGAAGTGGTCATCCTTGTTCTCTGAACTTCTGCCATTATCCTGTAGCGCACTGCCACTAAGCCTTATGTCCTCTGTTTCTGTAGCTATGGAGGAGAGAGCAACTCAGCGGGCAGAACGGAGGAGGAAACTAGAAGAAGCCAAACAACGAAAAGAAGAGGAAAAATTGGTAAGGGAAGTGGAAAATGTAATAGTCTCTTTCACACCATTCCAGTTACAAGAAATGCTGTTTTAGCCCCAGAGTCAGGAGCAAAGAAAAGGCCCTTTACCCAAAACAGGTGGGTGTCCCCTCCCGTCCCTTTCCTGTCTGGTCACACGCAGCTTGAGGACCTGCAGTCTCACCTAGTTAAAATCCTGCATCTTTCTAGCAAACCTCTGCTGAAGAGAGAAGACACTGACAGTGTTTGCATAGTTAATATACACAAATTCCATGACACGCATCCAACAGAGGAGCCTTCTTAGCTCCAGGGCATTAAGCTGTTACTGAAAACATTGATAGTCAGTTGCATTAAGATTAGAAAGCTCAGAACTGGGGTCCTAAAACAACCAGCGTTTCTTCCTTCTCCAGGCAAGAGAGAGATGCACTTACATATGCAAGAGGCTGAAACAAGCCACAGAGAGCACTTTAACCATAGAGTGGACAGACAAGCATGAGGTTAGGTTTCCTCAGCTGCAGTTGCCACGATTGTAGAGACCAGGAAACACAGTCATAGTAATCATGCATTATTTATCAAGAGCAAAAGCTTTGTGCAATGAAAGTGGAGTGGGGTTTGCAAGGGGAGTAGATAAACATTCAAAGGATATTGTGCCAAGTATGACCAGTAAAACAACTTATTTGATCTTCAGTGTTTGGGGAAAGAAATGTTTGGGTACCTGTAATGCTGCTTTGCATGTAGAAGTAAAACTTCAGAGCAGAAGAATTCTTCTTCAGGGATTCAGAACTTACTTCACAAATCAGGTTACCAATAAATAACTTGGTGTATGGTTTAAAATTTTTAGGGGGAGAGTGGGCAAATACTATAACTTAAGACAAAGAAAGATATACATAGTAGAAAGAACAGTCCCTCCTTCCTCTCCCTTCCACAGTTCATTGACCAGCACTGATCATGTCTAATATGTGACAAAGTCTGCTTCCTTCTGAAGTTTCAGGTGCTGGTCAATACTGGAGGAATACTGGGAAAGCTTAGAAGTCCGTGTTCTCTGAAAAAGTCAGATGAACCAAATTAAATTTTACCTTTCTCCATTTCAAGGCCCAGCTGAAGGCTGAAGAGGAAGCACGACAGAGGAAGGAGGCTGAGGAATTTTTTAACGACGGGAGGAGAGAAGGCAGCAGAAGCTGGTGACCAAACACCTCACCTGTTTCTCCTCCATTTAACAGAGATAGGGAAGAAGAGCCGTTACCCACTAGCACTCACTCACCAGCCCGAGTAATGTGAACTGAGGGTCTTCATTAGTAGAGCAGAGTTCCACAGCACAGCACCCGCAATATAGACTCACCACCTTCCCCCTTTTTGGCAACGTTAGGGGAAGGGCTGTGGACCGAACACACTATGAAGTATATACTGTCTCTGTCTCATCAGCAAGACTAGAGGTCCCAGCTGGTGGATCTTCACTGCTGAGGTATAGCCAAATAAGCCTCCACAGCGGCAGCATGCTCAGGCTGTTTTCAGATTGCTCCTTCCACTTGTATCCCCCTCCAGCATACACAATGATACCAGTCACAAACACATGATTTAAAAGTAAACAAGCCTGACAGATACATCAAGGGCAGCTTTCCACCTGAAGAACAGAAGCATCCTCTCCTTGGAGCTAGCCTAGGAATAGCCACACTTCATTATTGTTACTTGTAAATGAGCTGTCCTAATAACCCAAATAGCACATTTGAAATCCTACAGGAATTTGACCTACAACTACTGTTCTACTTGGATTGAGTGTTCTAGGATGCTTGACCTTCATCCCCAAGTCTCAGTCAAAAGTAATATTGTACAGTTACACAATACCCACATCCCTCCCCTATTGTTTAGGCTAGATTAAGTGGTGGGGCCAATGTGTAAACTCAGGATAATTTTTGGTCATGTTTTCAATCTAGTTTTATAAACATAGAAGGTTGTCCTCCTTGAGCTCACCAAAGCACCCCTCCCCACATTGATGAAGGCTCATCAAAAGGAGGTTCCTGCTACATCAGCACTGCTGGCAGATTATGTCTGCTACAGTAACACCAAACTGCAGTACTGAGGGAAGGCCTTGTGCTGATACATGGCCCAAAGAAATGTCCAGAAATACCATCTTCTTCCATGAGAATTTTCAAGACAGTTTGGCTCTGATTTCTACCACAGGTTCTAATACATGGGGTCATATCTGGTCTGCACTGCTAAAGACAATGCATATCCCTAGTTCTTGTTAGGTCAGGACCTCTAGCTCCAATATGACAATCTATTGTATTTGCTTAACATCGTCTTCATCCAGAGTGAATTAAAACTACTGCTCTTCATATTGTAGAAAGAGCTGGAAAAGCAGAGGAGGCTGGAGAAAGAGCAGCTGCTCCAGAAAAAGGCCAGAGATCACTATGAGAAGGTCCTGCTCAGAAAGCTGGGAATGGTGCCATGGAAAAGGCTGAGGGAGCAAGCCAAGGAAAACCTGGTGGTAAGTGCTCAGAACACAGGAAAGGACTGGTGCCATGGGAGGAAAGGAAAAAGAATGGATGCAGCACTTAGCGGAAACCTTAGTAGGCTCTTAAGCCAGGTAGAGATGGAAAAAGCAAACATTCTCCCTGCACACCCTGCCCTGTTTCAGTTCTTTAAATCAGCCCATCTGACAATAATCATGAAAGGTCATAAAAAACCCACAAGGATGGCATCCTCATTTATAGCTGATTAAACAGGAACCAAAAGGACAGAGAAATGAATTAATTTCAATCTAATGAGAAGTCATCTTTAGTTAGCCTCCACTTGTCTGCAGTACTTACTGCCACATGATTTGATGCCAATAACACAATGGGAGTTAGTTTAGTATGATACAGCCAAAAAAATAAATTGAAGCTATATTACATGAGCCTGTCAGTTCTCTTGCTACACTGCAAAACTAATCAGTAAGACACTGCCAAGCCACTATAGTTACAGTAGTTAACCCCAGCCCAACTCTAGAGCTTCCCCTCTCTCTGGAGCTGCTGCTGGTGCAGTTTTGGCCACTGTTGCAGAAGGAGTCAGTTATGCACTTCACTCACTGAGAGAAGCGGCAATATATTTATTTATATAAAACAGTGAGTTAACTAAGTTTAAAAGTTAATGTGACAATGATTTAATAGGATTTGCTGGTGAGACACACTTGATTATTTACTGCATAGAGGACAGGGTCAGACAAAACTCTCAGGGAGACCCTCCCATTGAGTCACGAGGTTCAGAAAGGACCCCCTTGCTCTCTAAACTCCTTCTCAGAGAGGAGCCTAGGTGCGTCTGGATCCAGTCCTAGTCCCAGACTTGGTTAACAGTTTATGTCTAAAGGATTATACATGTGCCATCAATCTGTTACATCACTTAGCTAAGATTTCATAGTTTAGCATGCTATTAGCCACTTACTGGGAATCTGTTGCAGCAAGGAATCTCTCAGCCTTGAGGAATAACTTTGAGAGGCATCCCTACTCAAGGGGAGATCCTGGCGTGCAGCCCGCTGCTGTGCGGGAATGCTCAAAAGACCCTGGGCTGTTCACTATTTATGGAGTAAGATGATTGACTTATAGCCATATTTGCATACTATCTGTATTTCAGTTAGTGCCTGCTCAGCTACCCCTCAGCTGTTTGAGCAAGATGTGCAAGATCGCCCTTGGCTATTGTGGTGTTATCTGTCTCTCCCCAGTCTACTCAGAGCCAGATGCAGCCATCACAACCAGATGCATCCATTATAGCCACCAGAAGTAGAGGGATGCTGCTCGCTAAGTCTACCTTGCTGGTCAGCATTATGGATGCGGTTGGACTAACCTGTTTAGGCCGTGCCTCTGCTCCATTCACAACAGGTTAAACTGAGCATCTAGTTCAAAAGGATATTCTCTAGAAGTGACATGGCAGTGGCCTGATAGAGAGACTGGTCTTGTTCCTTAAGCTGACCTCTCTTTGTAGGAACCTATCCTGTAAATTATTGCAGCTGTCAGACATCTGTGTTTTGGGAGCCCCAAACTGAGGTGATTTTCTAGTGTACCCAGTTTTCTGTAGCTTTATGTTTATATAGTTACTAGTCCAAGTAAATAGCTGCTGTCTCTGCTGTCTTTACTCAGGTGGCACAAAGGCACCACTGCTTGGGCCTGCAGAGGAAATGCCTGATGACTTGGCTACAGCACACCCAGGGGAGCCTCACAGAGAAGGTGTCTCGGGCTGAGGACTTCTATTCCCATATGTTGCTGAGACGGGGCTTCAGGAACTGGCTAAAGGTTTGCCTGTACCATAGTGGAGAAATACCAAGCAAGCTAGCTGCTGCTTTGCTTTCCCTTCACCACAGTGCCACTTCACACACCTGCAGCCCAGCCTTTGCTGAGTTACGCTGTCCTCATTCCAGCAACATCAGAGACCTTCTTCAGAGACCTTCTTTCAGCTCTTCACTCTCTATCATTCTCTTCCACCCAGGACACTTTCCTGCATACTGCTCCTCCACCTTTGCACTCTCTCACTCTGCTCGCTGCCAATTTTCCTCCACTCCTCTCCCCATTACCTTTCACTGCCACAATTTCAGCACTCCTCTGTTTCTACTTATTGGGCTGGGGGGGTGGGAGAAAGAAGTCATTCTCACCTCTTTCTCTGTCCTCCTTCCCTAGTACAAGGATTATCTCTCCACTCTGGAGGAGAGAGTGAGTACTCTCCATGCAGCCTGCCTCATGAGGAGGTACTTCTGGGCATGGTTTGATCTGATGATGGAGGAAAAAAGTACCTTATGGGAGAAGCTGAAGATTGCTACTGAACACAGTAACAAGTAAGTGCACTCCCTTGCCAGCAGTTCTTTTTACTTAGGTTTAATATGACCTATAGATTATTTGAGAGACTGCTTTTGACAGGTCAATTATCTGCTCCCCAAGAACATGCAAAACAGGTTCTTTACTGTTGGTATTTTGTTTCTGTGATATGCACAGACAACACCATCAGAGGTTTATGGTAAGAATTTTCCATGCAGCCTGAAAAAGGAAATTTTGTGGTACCCTTCACAGGACTTTTAAATCTGCTGAAAGAGTACAGTGAAAGCAGATAAGTTGCTCAAACTTTCTAAGCTGATTAGCAGATCTGGCCATGCAGCCTCTGCTAAAAGCTGCCTTAGGAAAATCTGTAAGTACAATTATAGCAAGCCAAATGCTTGTGCAGGAATTACACTGTATTGTTTTGTCCACAGAAGATTATTTAGTTCACAGATCCAAGGTTGATCAACTAGAAACCCTACTTAAGGAGTCTTTTTATGCCATTGTCAGCCTGACTTGGCAGTGAAGAACAAGTGAGGAACAGAGAAGAACCGATCATGACCGGAGCTTGACACACCCAGTTCACTCATTGCCCCTTAACTGCATTAGCTGTGTATTTTAACAGGAGGAAAAAACTGTTGTCAAAGTTCAGCAGAAAACAGAAGCATATTTACCTGCCTCATGAAAGCATGTCAGCTGCATGCAGTCATGAATAGGCTGCGCCTGTGCATAGCCCAAACAGGATCTGCAGCACCTTGGAGGAGGACTTAAATTCAATTTACCTCCTATGTGGTAGAGCGAACCTGTTCTAGCTTGCTGTGTCAGTAAGATCAGAACAGTGTGTTATTTAACCCAACAAGCCAGCAAACTAGAGGAAGCAGGGAAAATTCAGACCCAGGAAGAGACTGGATTCATTTTACGTGTGACGCCATCTTAGGGGCATAATCACCTGTCGTTCCTCATTACCTCTTCCCCCACTGACTGGCAAAAGGCAGTTCAGACCTTGACACAGCAGACTATTCTTTAGACAGGACTGTTGCTCCCTATTGACTATTTGGGAACCCAGGGGCAAGGCACCTTTGGTGGGGTGATTAAAATCAGGTAAGAATTGGAGCTAATGAATCCTGTCAGAGGGAGGAGCAAAATTCTTGGGGGAGAGGAATTGAGAAGGGCAATGTGTTATTTTTCCCTGGGGTGGCTGACATATTACTGGAGTAGTCTGCATGCAGATGTTTAATCACAGCCCTGACAAGCAGCAGAAAGGGCAAATCCCACAGGTATTTTAGGGGAGTACCCCCCTCAAATAGAAGCCATTTTTTGATTACCTGTTATGTTATGCATGTATCTGCATGTGATCACTTTGTTCTTTGTGTCCCCAATTTCTTTAAGGAGACTCATGCTGAATGCATTCAAGGCATGGAGGCGGTACCCATTACTGATGAAAAAGGAAAGAGAGAGAGAGGAAAGGAGAAACCAGCTACGCAAGAGAGTAGCTGAAATTCTCCCTGACTTCCAAACATGACAGAAGAGAGTCAAAGGAGACTGGAAAGGGGGACAAAAAGACTGAT
>NW_010112704.1:0-12587 GCF_000699245.1 Pterocles gutturalis | reverse complement strand
AATCCAAGGGGAAGTCCTCTCCAGCGCAAAGGGTCTTACAGCCCAAGGAAGCTCCCTGGGGTCATGGCTGTCGTAAACTAAGCATATATGGAAACTTACCTGACGGTTTCACTTTGCACTTCAGGGAGTTATTCCCTACAAGGTCCTCCTCATGTGAAGTTTCCTTAGGGGTGTCTTGGCTGGTGGCAGTGCGGCCTAGGTAGCTGAAGCCTAGCACAGAGTGTATTTCATGCCAAGACCATTTGCACATGCAGAGCTGCAGCACTGACGTGAATCCTCCTCCAACACAGGAAGCACAGAACTGAACTGCAGCTTTTTTTTCCTTAAGCAGTAACCTGGTGCTTTTCTGTTGCCAGTACTCCGTAGGGTGACAGCTTGATCAGAGAGCAAACAGACCTGACTGCCAGCTGACCCCTAACCACTACTGCAAACTCGGCCACCCAGAGAACAGTTTCTAGCTAACTGTGCCAGTAAAGTTTAGATGGGAGGAGGAGAGGGAAGAGCTATTTATGGAAATTGTATCTGCTAATGATCCAGATCACAGCATCGCATATGGACAATCTAAAACCTGGATTCTTTTTCAAGAGACTGCCTAGTTCACAGCACTGGCCAACTCACAAGCACAGTGCTTTGATTTTGGTGGCAAGCAGTAATTCCAAGTTTGTGAGCCTCTATCTCCCTGTCATTTAAACATTTTCCAAGCTGGTTAACTGTAGCATTTAAAGATGTATTGTGCAAGTCTATCTGGGTCTTTTCACTTGATCCAGCCCTTCAAAAAATCCAAAAATCCAAGGAAAATACTATATTTTTACATAGGCTAAGGCTGACATGATTAAAATGAAAGTTTCCTATCTCTGTTTAACCTTAACGTGCAACATAGTGCAGATAGGGTAATGCTGTTAAGGTACAGTATGTCTTGTCTTAGGAACAGTACAAGGCAGGAATCTGGAATCACTTCCCCCTCAATAAGATAGGCAAAGTTCTCTCCAAAAGCATTTAGCAGTACAGGGAGCACTTGAGTAATGCCAGATAATTTTTAAAACCTGTAATATGCACTGACAGTTTCCAATAAACCCAAATCTGAAGCGAGCACAACGGAGTTGGTGGTGCAACTTGTGTCAGAAGACAACTGAATGGTACTGGACAGAAGTCCAGGGTCAGAGACCTAGACCAGGACTAAGCACTGCAGGTGAAGTGGTGTAGGACAGGTCAGGTGCCCACGCGCAGCAGCAGGCTCCAAAGCTTTAGCATCTGGAATTTGTGCATGTGGAGAGCTCACAGGGATGTGGTCAGAGAGCCTCCCTGCCCACACAAGCCAGGCTGTTGAGCAGACTCTGGGTGCAGGTCTGAAGACAACTGTCATTCCCAGGTTACCTCCCACGACCATCCTCTACAACACATGAACATTTACCATCTCCCAAAGGCTAATTACAGACCTGACCACCAGCAGGTCGGATGAGCGCATTATCCAAGCGCAGGGAGCGGAAGGTGCTTGTGTAGTGTGGGCGAGTACAGACCATCTGGCTGCATTAAAAGGCAGATTGTGAGAGGAAGCGACAAGCTGAGAGGGGGCTCAATAACTTATCTTGTGGGGAAGAATGGGCACTGCAGAAGGGTAGCATCTTTTGCAGAGGACTGAGACAAAAAGGCAGGGAGGAGCAGGACTGCAGGCTGAGCTACCAAACTAATGCCCCAGTGCAGCCAGCAGCATACTTGGTGCTAACAGCAGCAAGCTGTGGCAGCACAGCAGCAGCATTCCACTTTCTCTTAGTATGCTCGCTCTCCTTGGAAGCCTCTCCCAGGTAGTGCCAAACAAGCTCCTGAAACACCTCCGAACCAGCCCTTATGATCCTATGTTACTGTGGCCTTTTGCTAAGATGACTTCCTCCTTACTGGGGCTTGGCAATGAACATAGCAGGGAAAGTCTCCAGCCCACTCTCCACCTGAATTCACAGCAGAAGGAGGACAGTGACCCAGAGGATGAACAGCAAGGACGCATCCTTTCTCAGATAGAGAGAAGGTTGTATTACAGCCAGCTGGAGACAGGACACACTGCAGCGCTAAGAGGAGTAGCAGGAGTATGGAGCAGTAGAGTGGATGAGCCCACATGCAGCCTGGTCTTAACCCTAGCAACAGACTGAGCAGGTGTTGAATCTACATCTCTCACAGCTAAGAGGGTACCCCAAACCACTGGCTACTCAGGACTGCATACAGTTTACTGAACGGTTCAATGCCACATTTGCACATTTTGTTCTTGAGGCCCACAGTTCCCACTCATCTCAGTGCCCACTCACCATCCATGAAAATAATGTTGCTTATGTGCAGCATAACTCCCCACAAAGAACTTGAAGTACAGTCAACACTTGCTTTTGAAACTGGCCTTTCTCTCCAATACTCTCAACCTTCTAGGGTTTTCTTCTATTCTTAGTAGTTTTGAAGAACATTCTCCTGGTAAGATGCTCTTTGGCTAGACAGTTCCAGCAACAAGAAGCCAAAAGAAGCTCCAGGAAGAGCTGTGCTTTCACACTCCTTTGCCCTTGCCTACTGCTAATTCAGTGCTAGCATGGAGCTGAAGCCTCAGCTGGATCCAGCTGAGGGATAGGGATGATGTTCAGGGATTAGGCACATTCATACTGAACATGGTCTGAATTAAAGGGGAGATGAGAAGCACCTCAACTTCCCCATTCAATCCACACCTGTCTGAAACAACTCCTGTCTCCTCGGCAGAAGCAAGGCTTTGCCCAAGGATGCTATTGAGAGACTGCACAGGACACCCCCCAAATCCCTAGCATGATGTTAGTGTTTTGCAAATTAAAGCTCCAGCAAACATTTCCCAGCAGGAGGGTGACACACGAGAGAGCTTGTTAGACCAAAGATACAGCTTCAGCCTGCTGCTGTGCCAGAGCATCCCTCCCACCCCAGTGCTTAGATGCAGATGTCAATGCCTTAATGCTGGTCATCAGCCCACGCTCCCACAGCTTGGGCACACTCCTGCCTCTCAGATCCTTGCTTTTTCTTAGCAAGAGAGGGAGGTGGCTGCACAGACAGATTTTCCTTCTCTTGTGCAGGGAGGGGGGAAGATTTTCACTTTGGTACAACAGCAAATGCAGAACCCTGAAGTGACTGCAAACTCCCCTCCTCCTCAATCCCATCCCCTGCTGACCCCTGCCCTCCAGAGTTCTTACATACTTTGCCAAAAACCTTCACCACAAAAATATCATCTTCTAGGTAAATCTGTACACCAGTCTCTTCAAAGTCTCCCAGGCTCAGCTCAAAGTGGATTTGAAACGTGCCTGAAGTATTAAACAATTTCCCCTGCTCCCCCCAGGCAAACAAGACTGTAGCTGGGGACAGCAGTTAGCCTGGGAAAGGTCCATGAACCACTGCAGTCTCATCCACAGCTCACATCTTTCCAGACCTGTTATGCATTATTGACACTAACCACAGGCAACATGGGAAGGCACAAAGGGAGAAAAATAAAAGCTGAGGAGAAACAGTAGTCTCATGTGTCCCTGTCATCAGCACCAGAGTTAATCAAGCTGGTAGCTGCTGGGGTGTCAGAAGTCTCCACTTGCGCACACCATGCTCACTTAACTACAAACCAGGTTCACTGCTAGTGCAAGGTCCTTGTTGTCAGTGAGCACAAAGTGATCTTCAAAGAGAAACAGCTGAACAGCAGACAGAAGTGCCACTCAGGCAAATCAAAGCAGAGCTCTGGGAACAATCAAAGGCACCTCTGATTCTACTCATTAAAAGTCATCTTTCTTTTGAGGAGGTGTCCCAAGATACTGACAGAA
The DNA here is from genome assembly GCF_000699245.1 of Pterocles gutturalis. Taxonomy (NCBI): domain Eukaryota; kingdom Metazoa; phylum Chordata; class Aves; order Pterocliformes; family Pteroclidae; genus Pterocles; species Pterocles gutturalis. The sequence continues at coordinate 8,790 of NW_010112704.1, read as the reverse complement.
TCAAAAGTGACATCTCCTCCCACTATCTGCATGATGAATATCCATGTCATTTCCAAACATGACTTAGGAGAGGGTTTAAAGTGAGAGTGTGTTCCTTTTGGGGTTCTAGATGTATTGTGTGGGCAGTGTAGGAGGGAAAGGAAGCCACTGGACAAAAAGGCTAGGAACCTGATCAGATACTGATAATGGATTGCTCATAGGATACAAGATCCTGGTTCAAATCCCCACTGTGGGGGAATATCCCTAAGTTTCCGGGGTGGTGAGAACTTCCAGCAGGTCTCTGTTTCATCCCAACACCAACAAAACCCAATGTCAACTTTCACAAAACTCAAAGAACACTTGCTTCCTAGCTTCTCCTTAGCCAGTTGCTCCCTTATTCCCAAGTCTAGCTCACAGATAAATAGACATAAGATGATGGCAGCTTCTGCTCATTTGACCTGTCTGAGTGCGTTGGCATAAATCAACAGGCCACTCCACAGATAGTTGCTAATAATTTATTTTGATTCATAATTGGATCCATTTGGAAACACTGAATATGATGCAAAATGGACACAAACACACACACCAGATCTTTCAACAAAGCTCACAAATACATTTCACAAAGTTTCTTCCTAAAGCTTAGGGTGGAAAAAAAAACCCAAAACAGCCCGCTCAAGGGGTCTGTCTTTCCCAAGGTAAGACAGTTCTTCCAGAGACCGTAATTCTTCACATTATCATTAGAGGAGTTCCATAAAGACAAGATCTTGTGAGGCTGATTCCTGCATTTCAGAAAGAACCTCACCTGTCCGCAGAAAGATTTTCGCTGTACAAACATCCTGATAGTGAAAGAAAATCCTAGGAAACTGTACAGTTCTTCACTGACAGCAATACAGGAAAATACATCCATAATCACACACGCTTCCTGCCCTAATGAGGCAATATACATTCATATAGAGGAAAAAACCAAGCACATTATTAAGACATTAGGCAGTGAGGCAGTATCCATTTTATCTTCAGAAGAAAATTTTACAGCAAATGGTTTCATTAAGACACTTGAAAGCAACCTACTTTGAAGGAAAAAAAAAGCACCATCATAGCATGAAGGCTGAAATGTGATTAGGAGTCACAAGCAGCACCAACTCAGGCTCACCAGTGACTTTTGTAATTTGAGGACAAGTTAAATGGAGAAACAGTCGATGTGGGGACCTGTGACTTGCCTACAAAAAAGCGTGACGTAAGAAGACAGTTAAAGAGTGCCAAGCCACCATTTACAGAGTGTATCTAACGGTGCACAGCTCTTAGTACAGTCACCAAACAGTAAGGTGCTGGCATTTGGACAGGGAGGGTTTAACACTACAACAGTAGCAACATCATAACCCTGACCCCTTAAGAGTTGCCCTGATCTGCAGAAGTACACACTATTTGTGAAACAACAAACGCCTCTTAAAAGATCATGGTTAAAGCGGGATAAACTAATTTCCAAGTCTGTGCGGAGAAACATCAAGGCTGGATTTTACCAAAATCCTTCCCTGCTTCTGACCAGCTCTGGGTCCTCTCTTACACAGGAAAAACTAAGGGCCAGCAGGGTACTGTTTTCTGCACTGCTAGGTACGTGCATACAAGTTCTACAAGTGAGACACTAGTCCTTGCCCCAAGGCCACACACATGACCCACAAGTCACCAGTGAGATGCAGTCTGCTCCCACTGCTCCAACACCCAGGCAGCATACATCTAGGCAGCTACACACACAGCGAGCTGAAGGACTGACTCTCGATGCCTATGTTTTAACCTTTTTCTGCCAGCATGGCCAATAACAACCTCAGCAAGAAAATACTCAGAAAAAAAATTTGTCCTTCAGTGCACAAGAGATTGCAACAGCCTGCCCTTGCTGTAAGTGCAAAAGGAAGCCTTACCCTTCAAGGGCTTCTTGCTAATTCTCAGGGCTATTAAAAGGAGCGCTCCAAAGTATGCATCTGAAGCTTGCAACTCTTCCGGCCTTTTAGATACCTTTTAAATATCCTGTTACTTTATGCTTCCCATCTCCCACGGCATTCACAAGATAAATCCTCTCAGGAAGAAGCCAGAACGATAAACAAAAGCCACGTCCTTAAAGAAAAAGACACCATTGCTATGCAGATTACAGCCATGTGAACTTCCTCTTCACTGGGGAATCAGCACTGCATTTTCCTCCTAAAAAAACACAGCCTTGCAACCCTTATAGTGTCCTGAATGGTTCCAGGTCCCTCTGGAGTGAGTGCAAAAATAAGATTTACTTTAGCACTTTACCCCCACTATATTAGAATGGGCTTAACCAAGGTATGGAATGGTTACATTAGTCCAAGGTCCTTTGTTCCTATATTTGCACTCTGAAGTCCATGCTGCCTAGGAGACCACCGAGAGAGTCTCCATGTTAGCAGTTCAAATGAAATCTACTATGCCAGAGCTCACTAAGAGACAACGGACAAAGCTACACCAACAGACAGGCTGCAAAGTACTAACCAGTCGCTGCCTGCGGGAGAAAGTGAGCACAACAGGCTCAGGCACTGCCAGGGATATGATCTGTGATCTGCTCTGCTCTGCCTTCTCCCAGCCAGGAATAGCAGGACTTTGAGAAACCACTTACCTCAAACCTGTAAAGGCTCACAGAGCTCGTTCAGCTTATGGGTGCATGACTGATTTCTGCACTTGTAACTCACAGGGACAGTCCACTGCAGAGGTTTGTTTAGCTCATCATTCTGCCTTCATCTCCCCAAGCATCAGCAGGACGAGATCTGAGAAGATCACAAACATGCTAGCCCACAGCATTCTTGTCTCCAGGGTTGCCAAGCTCCAGATCAGCTCAGCAGGCACCACACAATGCATATGTGCCGTGGAAACCTTTACAGGTAACTCATGTGGAGAGTCTTGTGTGAATTTAAACAGCTGAATTTAAACAGCTAGGATCAGGCTCCAAGCTCCAGTCAGAAGGTGATAGAGGAACAGTTAGCACAATCCAGCTGGGTGTCTTTTTCGTCACATTAGGGCCGGGGAAGTGGTCAGAAACCTCTTAGTGTGTTTGGTTAGAGGCAGGAAGCAAGAGAGGTGTCCCCTTCACCTCCTTATAAAGGATTGCTCACTGGATGAAAGGGAGGAAGAGGAAATAGGGAACACTCACTAAGTCAGTAACTCTGCACAGCCACATTACAAGTGCAGCTGCTCCTCAATTATCTGCTGGTTATAGAAGTGCCACCTGAGGAAACCAAATAGTGCAAAGAGGGACACGGTCTTCACCTTAAACTGGGACACAAAATCAGGAGCACACACACTGAATATGGCAGGGATCTCAAGGGACACCCCCAAAGGGACCTGCTACTTTTTGGCACCATGTACCAGCAGCACACAGTGAATTTGCATCACTCAGCCAACATCCCCCAGCTGCCTGCCATGCAAAAGTGGAGTCGGGGTAGGTATGATCTGTGAATGCTACGCATGCGTCTAAAAACATCAGTAGCTAGGATGAGGCTCTTCCCCCTGCTTCTGCATCTTAGGCCCAACCCATACCTCTTGTGCCATGGTCCCAGGCTTTTCCAGCCAGACTTTTCATATTACTGCAGGGCTGTATTGGGTTTGCATGGCAAGGTTTTGATAGCAGGGAAGCTACAAGGGTGGCTTCTGTGAGAAGTGGCTAGAAGCTTCCCCTGTGTCCGATAGAGACAATGTCAGTTGGCTCCAAGATGGCCCCACCACTGGCCAAGCAACAGTGGTAATGCCTCTCTGATAACATATTTAAGAACGGGGGAAAAAACTGCACAGTGAAAATTGCAGCTGGAGAGAGAAGTAAGAACATGTGAGAAAAAACTCTGTAGATGCCAAAGTCAATGCAGAAGGAGGGGGAGCAGGTGCTCCAGGCGCAGGAGCAGAGGTTCCCCTGCAGCCCGTGGTGAGGCAGCTGTGCCCTTGCACCATGGAGGTAATGGTGGAGCAGAGATCCACCTGCAGCCTGGGGAGGACCCCACACCGGAGCAGATGGAGGCACCCAAAGGAGGCTGTGACCCCGTGGGAAACCCACGCTGGAGCAGGCTCCTGGCAGGACCGGTGGCCCCATGGAGAGAGGAGCCCAGGCTGGAGCAGGTTTGCTGGCAGGACTTGTGACCCCATGTGGGACCCACGCTGGAGCAGTCTGTGCCCGCAGGACTGCACCCCATGGAAGTGATCCACACTGGCACAGTTCGTGAAGAACTGCAGCCTGTGGAAGGGCCTCATGTTGGAAAAGTTCATGGGGAGCTTTCTCGTGTGGGAGGGACTCTACACTGGAGCAGGGGAAGAGTGTGAGGAGCCCTCCCCCCTGAGGAAGAAGGAGCAGCAGAGACAACATGTGATGGACTGACTGCATCCCCCATTCCCTGTCCCCCTGTGCTACTGGGGGGAGGAGGCAGAGAACTCAGGAGTAAAGTTAAGCCAAGGAAGAAGGGAGGGGTGGGGGAAAGGTGTTTTAAGATTTAGTTTTTATTTCTCATTATCCAACTCTGATGTAGTTGGTAATAAATTAAATTAATTTTCCCCAAGTTGAGTCTGTTTTGCCCACGATAGTAACTGGTGAATGATCTCCCTCTCCTTATCGCAACCCGTGAACGTTTCATTATATTCTCTCTCCCCTCTCCAGCTGAGGAGGGGAGTAAGAGAGCTGCTTCGGGGTGACCCTGGTGTCCAGCCAAGGTCAACGCACCACAAGGGCCAACAACATACACAAAGGGTTTAAAAGAAAAAGCAACAAACCCCCATCTGCTCACAAAAACCAGAAACCATTGCCACCAAAACCTTGTGATTTCAGCTGAAGCTCAAGTCCGGGCAACAACACAGTTGCAGGTTGATGAGGAACAAGTGGCATTCTTGCAGAGCACATTTAATAGACTAATTTACTTGACAGTGCAGGTCATCTACCCCTAAAACAGACAGCTCCAACACATCCTCTCCCTCTCTCTACATATGCAGAGACTGAACTGCTCCTTGGCTTTCTGGCTTGAGAAAACAGATCTACAGTCAGGCAGCTCCACAGTGACTGGGTTGAGAGGAGACAGAATCACTATGTTATTAGCAACACAAGTGACCAAGATGCTACCGACCAAAAATGCTGTTAGCAGAATCGTTTACTCTCCCACAGACTCCCTTCTCCCATAGAGGGAAGGAGAAAGGTAGTTTCCATAAAGCTACAGTAACACAAGACAGCACTCTTGTTTTCCCCTCAGAGTCCACTGTTACATGTTGCTTCAAAACATTTCCTTCTTACTTCATACATTTACCTGCTGTCTCATGTCACAATTCATAATCAGAGCAGAAACACTTGGAGGGAGTTGAGCGAAGCCTTCAAACCAATACAGACCCAGCTTCCAGAAAGAATGACAAGATTAAAGATGACAGTGTCTTCTCACCCAGTCAGACACATGAGGGATGGAATAATAACTTCAGGGTTAATGAGGTGAAGGCATCTTACAAAGCCCTATAGGAATGCTGCTCACAAAGGCACTTAATACAAGCATGTATACAGCTGGATGGAATAGAAGACAAAAAAAACCAAACCAAAACAAAAACAAACAAACAAAAAACAAACAAACAAAAAAACACAAAAAAAACCCAAACCACCAGAGAGGAGGGAGCTGCTCAGTGACTGCCTAGATAGTCTCTTCTTAGCCAAAGAGCCTGGCTTCTGCAGTGGTCCATCTGTTATCTGTATCAAAAGTTCAGCCTCCTGACATCTCTGAAATGTCACACATAGGTATGAGGCAGAGATTCTTTAACCCTTGCAGGAACCAGTGCATGCTCTGAACTTCAGCGGCAGATTCTTCTTGATGCCAGGGTTCACACCTAAGGAAAAAATCAAGTTCTCAAAACCTTGTGCTTGAGCTGCACAAAGTTTCCCACAGCGGAAAAAGGTAGCAGGCTCCTTCTCTCCAGGTTTGTGCATATGGCTTACTGCTTTCTGCATCCTATTGCTGGCTGACAGCATGCGAAGAACCATTTGGCCTGGGAAAGCCTCCAATGATGTCAGTGACGGGATAGGCAGCCCATACACTAACTGTGAAGGGTGTGGGAGGAGGGAGAGTCCTAGTAGAAGGGGCCATTCCCCTGCTAAAGAAAGTCAGTCAACATCATCTGGAGAAAGAGGGATGTCACACAATGTCTTCAGCAGAGCGCTGTGGAGGAGAAGACCCCAGGCTCAAGAAATGGCCCCAGTTGCATAGGAAACCCCTGTTATACTGGCCAGTATCTATCACTAAGCCACCCAGGAGCCTGTGCCCAGTATTGTCCCGCAGAGCCATCCGAGCTTCCCTCTCAGTCACGTTGTAGCTGATGTTCAGCAGCTGGATAAGGAGGATGTATCCCATGCCAGCTGTTACAATGGCACAGTACCACACACAGGTGAACGACAGAGCAGAGCTGGCAGCAGAGAAAAAGATGGGAAGGAAGCCGTTTAGTTTTGGAGCAGCTGCTTTAGAGTGACTTTCCCTGATAATCACTATCCTTTCAAATCCCTGTCTACATCTGCCACAGTGATCTCACTTGCTGCTTTCATCAGATAATCCTTAAAGGCTTTCTCAAAATTAAAGCTTCAGGGCTTACTTAGTGAGAGCTTTTAGCACTACCAGATCGACTCTTGCACGTTACTGTCGCACTACCTAGCTCTTTACTCTTACTATTGTAAAGGTACTCACTCCCTATTTAAGGGCACAACGATGCTCACACTCGACAGATCATGAAACACGGTACAGAAGACGACAGAGTCACTTGTGCCAGTGTACTCTGCACACTGGTGGTAGCACCAGTCTCTGAACTCATGTCCAACACTTCTCACCACCCTCCCTGCCAGACAAAGCATATTAACGCTGTCTGTTCTAAGCAGATAAATCAGAGGGACAGTCACTAGATAAACAGTAAGGGATGAGAGGGAGAGACAGCACATGAATTCCAGACTGTCAGACCATTACCTGCATCTGGAGGCAAACATATTTAATAGTGTATCTATACAGTACACAATAAAGACTTCAAATCCCAGCTCCTCCAACAATTTTTTCCAAATAAATGGTGGGTTCTCTCCAAGTCTCAGGCTCCCCACCTTGGCAAAAGTAGTGATGCATCCCTGCTTTCTAGACCTTTTTTAGGGAGCACTTTGTGGTCAGGTTTGACAGCCAACAGCACTGGCCTAGAGCATAGAATGAGGAAGAGGAGCTAAGCTGCCTGACCAAGTCCATTCCCACCCGAGCTCTCTCCCAGACAGACATCTCACCTGTGGTCAGAATAGGCTCCAGGGCAGTAGAACAATGCCACAAACGGAGTTCGGCCCCTGCAGATGCTGTGCAGGGTCAATGTAATCCCATACACAGAGGTGAGCATGAAGAAGGAGAGTGCAAGGATGAATGCTTGGTGGTTCTGCTCCCCTACACAGCTGTTAATCCTCCAAAAGGAAAGAAGAGATTACTTTGCTTAAAAAGAAAATATAGTGGCTTCTTTTTCCTTCTCTCTCCCCCACCTATCAGTGAACCTAACTTCCAAGTTACTTCTATACAACACAGGCTATGAACCTTGAAACATGTTCAAAGAAGGTTTATATACAAAAGGTTACAAGCACAAGTCAATAGACCAGCAGGGTAACAGTGGTGAACCGTTTGCCTCGCTTTTAGCAAGTGTAGTATCCTTCACTGAGACACATCTACATCCTACTGCTCCTTGGTGCCAGTACTGCATGCACACAGGCAGCTTTAGGTTCCCTTGCCCTCAGGAGAGCACTAATGCAAGTTAACAGCAGGATTTATAGTGCTACACAGACTACATCTAAAAAACCCACCCAAAACAAATTAAAAAAACCAAACCCCACCAACACCCAGATGAAAACCAGTAGAGAACCAAAGACAATCAGCTATCAGGTCAACCCACTTACAAACAGTTCTTTAAACTGTTCTTTAAAATGGTCAATACGAGTTTACTTTTTTAAAGAATGTCACCAGTTCTTGCATATAACAAAAGCAACCCCATTTGACAGGGACTGTAAAAAAAAAGAAGCTAACTTAAAAGCGGGAGAAGAGAGAGAGAACACATGTAGCCTCAGCAGTACAAAACCTACCAGACACAGTGATGGTCCAGTCTCCTTACACACCTGCCACAAAGCCGGCAGTGCCCAGCTCGGGCTGGTCTGACCAGCTGGCATTTAGTGCACCAGTCCTTTTTCACACCTTCTGGCTCCTCAGATGACATCCTGGAATAGCCTTTGGCCTCCCCATTCACAGCACGGCTGCTGGCAACTCCTGATGTGGTGACACCATAGAGCCCATTGGCGCTTCCTCTAACACTCTTGTTGGGCAAACCCTGGTGCGATGACTTCTCGTTGCCTGATGAGATGGGAAGGTAGCCGGGGTCTTTCTTGGCTTGAGACAGGGCTGCAAGCATAAGAATTAACCCGCACGTGAGAGCGACCACTTGGGAATACCCCACATGGCCTCGAGGAACCACCTCCTGGAGAAACACATAGTACATGTAGCCCAAGGAGAAGAGCCCCAGGCTGAGGAAGAAGAGAGTCCGCTCCTTCCTCCTGTGGGTGAGGTAGTAATACCACAGCACCACCACGGGCAGCGATGTCAGGATGACAAGCCCCAGCAGGAAGTGCAGAGCGGCAACCTGGAGGAGGACGGGCAGCAGAACCAGGGGTGGCACAAGGCTGACGTTGACCTTCACGGCCCCTGCGAACCAAGGGACCCGCACACGGTCCGCTACAGTGTCGACGATTCTTTCCAGAGCTCCCGGGGGCAGGGATTTGCACGTCAGCCACCTGTTGGGGGGGAA